>NC_068396.1:12798664-12896164 GCF_023724105.1 Carassius gibelio
TCAATTTTGACAGAATTTGACAGAACTGCTATTTTAAATATTTGACTCTCTCCAATCAGTGTATCCATTTCTAATTGTTGCATAATGCCGGCATTAATTTATATACACTCATGTGCATGCACTTGAATCTGAAAGCTCTGGAAGTCATGAAGTCATCTCACAATGGAGTGTGAGCAGCCCTTCAATCTGTTGAACAGCCTCAGAGAGGGGCCAGACGTGGGAACGAGATTATGAATGAGTGTGTGAAAGAGAGAATGAACACAATTTTAATGCTCTTGTCCCTCTAAATAGCCTCTTTATAGTGACTGACGCCAACTCAAACACCCACTTCAATTCCATGACACACACACACACACACACACACTTTTTTTGTGAAAAGTGGGGACATCCCATAGGTGTAATGGTTTTTATACTTTACAAACTGTATATTCTATCGCATTTTTACTTTCTCAAAAAAACCCTAATTCTTCTATGGTTTATAAGTGTTAAGAAAAATGGGGACATGGGTTATGTCCTCATAAGTCACCCTCTCCTTGTAACCTGTGTCATACCCATGTCTTTATACAAAGTTGTGTCCTGTTATGTCACAAAAACATGCCCACACCAGTGATGCGCGGGTTGATCCAAAATAAGCGGGTGCCTGCGAGACTGTTCAAGTTTTTTTATTTTACTGTTTGCTTCGCGATGAGAGCAATAAGACATAATGAACCCCGAAAAGATGTGATGTGGTTGAGGATTTGAGAAATGGATTTCCTCAGAAAAAAAGGATGAAGTGCTTTATTCAGCAGAGATCATAAACATGAGTAAGTCTCTTTTTATTTATGTATATACTTGTAGTACCAGTTTTCACATAACCTGTAAACATTTTACTAGTTAGACTTTTTCCAAAATATAATTCCTGACTAAATGTATAATCAAGTGAAACATTATGAAGTTTCAGTAACAATATATAATACTATACCATTCAAAAGCTTGATGTAAATAATATAAATGTAACAAATAAATGTGACTGTAACAAATTTAATAATGCTGTTCTTTCAATTTATCCCCCCTAATAAACCTGAAAAAAATATTTTCAGCTCTTTTCAACATTAATTATAATAATAATAATGATAATGATGATAATAACAACAATAAATGTTTTTTTATTTATTTTTTTTGTAGAAAATCTGATTTTTAAGATAAAGATTTTCGTTTTCTATAAATTGTATCTTAATTTTGATCAATGTTTTATCAATCAGTTGCCCGTAATTGTATAAATAAGAAGCAAATATATTACAGACAATGTAATGAGGCGCCGGCAGGATCACTTGCATGTGACCTGGAGGGCGCCGAAACTCAGCGTGTGCCTCACAGATTTGAGAAATATAAGGCTATCTATTACAGAAAGCTTGAAATGTCTACTTTTAAACGAAAATATTAAAACCAAAATAAATAGGCTACTCTCTGATTGTGTAGGCTAATCCATAATGTGCATTTCTTTCTGGTGTTGTAAACTTAATCTTTGCAGCGACACAGAAAACACCAGTTTATTATTACTAAACAATTAAATGTCTCCTTGAATATTTTGGAACCAGCAGGCCATTCTGGGTTGAGCGAGACCCCACGGAATGAGCGAACGGAGCGTAATATATGGAGAAATGCGCAAACCCGAAGCTCATGTCTGCTGAACAGAAACATAAAAATAGACATAGCCAGACTAGACTATTTTAGAACAAATTATGACCTTATTGAAGATTTTTTTAAATAATTCTTGACAAAATTAGAATATATTAAGGATTTTGTTTTAGTTTTTTTTTTTTTGCCTAGTTCCTACGTCTATGGCCCAATGACGATAGGATGAGCATTTACTACATATTAAAAATGCGGGTCAGGAAGCGGGTCGGGTACAATATTTTCTTTTCCTTTTTTTGCTGTCCGAGTTGCGGGCGGGTTAGTTGAAAATGTCGGTCGGGTGCGGGTTATTAATACATTGACCCGCACATCACTGGCCCACACACACACACAACACACAACATCCTCTTCTTGTCCACAAAAACATTCACATTCAGTAATTCAGACGCGAACACCTGTGAAAGGGAACTATATATCAACCAAATTCTTCTTCCAAAATCCCACACAGCTAATTAGAGCTTGGGTACTAATCTTTGTTTTGTCTTTGGTGATTTAGTTGAAACAGACTGGAAATAATTTTATGCTAGTGTGTGTGTGTTTAATGCAGAACATCTCTGTTGACGCATTCCATCATGACACCATTTAAATGTGCTAATTAATAATTTGTTTATTAAGAAAATTGTAGGGGACCAATTCTCACTAGTTGCATATAAATATGTATATTACTAGCATATTGACTATTTATTAGTACCTAAAAAGCACATATTCTGCTTGACCATATTCTACAGTACACCCTTAATGCTACCCAATACCTAAGCTAAACAACCTTATTAACTTTTAATAAACAGTAATTAGGAGTTTATTGAGGTAGAAGTCATATTTAGTAACTAATAGTTAATAGTGAGAACCGGACCTTTAAATGAAGTGTGACTGAACATCTTATTTTGATTTAAAAAAAAAAAAATCATATATATATATATATATATATATATATATATATATATATATATATATATATATATATATATATATATATATATATATATAAAATAATAATTAAAAGACTATTTTTTTGAATAGTTTTCTCTTACCTTTACGTCATTCACATTCATTCTTGTCCCTTTCTTCCCAACGAAAATATCATCAATGTCAACCAGGATGTAGCGTTCCAGAGATCGTGACAGCTTCCTGCCTGTGAGATAAGAGATGGCATCCACCAGTATAAGTCTGTGTAACCAGTAGCTCAGCCCATGTCCAAACAGCACACGCTGCACCCCATCGTACAGGCCCAAGTCCTGCACGACGGTAGCATGGAGACCCTGGGGACTTGGTATGATCTGGGACCCTCCACCCTCAATGTGACGAGTTTTAGCTAATAGGACTGGTTCATACGTGGAATGGTTGAACTGAAACACAGTCCAGTTCTCTTCGGGTAAGTGGCCACGATCCACTTCCGCCCGGGTTATGTATAGCAGAGGTGAGCGGGGGTTTACACAGCAGTCTCGAAGAGCAACATTTGTTCGCAATGTCAGAGGGAAACCCCTAAGCTGCAGTGCAGGCTGGGAGTTTTCACTTGCACGATGAAATGCGATGACTCCAACGCTGTATTCGGCACAGTATTTATCCAAAAGGTCACGGTTCCACGCGTCCATCCCGACATACTTGAGAAGGTTCTCATAGATGACCAGTGCATAGCGTCCACGGTCTTTGTGCGTTAGAGGTGGGATGTCACCCTTTCCTGGCGCAATTTCGGCATGGTAACGGAATTGGTTGGATTCTAGAATGGCGATGATGTCCTGTCCGAGTTGAGAATACTGACTCTCTACAAATACCAACACCACCGGATCCTTACGTGAAGGATCGATCGGTTTAGGTGTCCGAGGCTCTGACTGTCGGAAAGGGAGCGCCCGGAGGTCTGCACAGTCTGGACCTGCGGCACGGTCCGCGAGGTCCAGTTCTTGGGTGGAGCCTGTGTAAAGGTAGTAGGCGGAGACTAGAATGCTGACCACACAGAAGGTGGCGAGGAGGATGACCAGCCTCCTCAGATTCCTCCGCAGCTTGGTGGCCAGATTCATGGCAAACGGCACACATGTGTGGGAGTGTGTGTGGGTGGGAGTCTCTGATTGCTCGCTGAGGCGTACTAAAGCTGCAAATTGGCTTTTTTGGTAAGCATGCTGCAGTCATGTGACCATCTCACAAAACTGGCAAATTTGCTTCCAAGCCACTGAAAGAGATTTTGGTTGAAAATGTGACACAAAACTTTCAGCTACTCCCGAAATGAATCCTCATCCAACTATCAACCCTCCATGTCCTGAGATTTCTCCTGACCCCCAACAAACCTGCAGAGAATACAGATGACAAAAGACAAGCAAATTCATATTTAAGTTTAGGCCTAACTTTAAGCCTCCCTGAGATGTGTGTGTTTTTCTGTCACAGAAGTGTTCATCAAGGGTGTGTATGGATGCTCTTGAGGGGCAATACAGCCGTCAGCCTTCAGGTTGTTTTCAATCAGCACTTCACCAGCTGTGGCCAACACTTCCCGGGAGGAGTGTGTGATTGGCTGTATATAAATAGGAAGTTGGAGGATGAGCCAATGGGAGCCTCAGGGTGGCTCTGAGGGAGAAATTCATCATTTGTCTAATGGGAATCAACTGTGTCACACATATACTTTGTGTACATCAGGTAATCCACACGGCTGCATTTTATCTTTAAAGTTGCTTCCGCATAAAAAAAGAGATGGAGGCTAAAGTGTACACTTTCGTTTTCCCCTTGTAGACACACTAAAACAGGCAGGGGCAAATACAATAAGGCTGATTACTCATTCAATGCATTGACTAGTACATGCATTAAATGCATTAGCACATTAAATCTAGAACATCCAACAAGTATACCATCTTGTTCACTCTCTGTTTATATGTGTGTGTGTGTGCGACAATGTGCACGTCACGGTCTGTGTGATATCGGAGTACGTAATTAAAGGGACATGAATTACACAAGATTGATATAACAGATTACAGCGTTGTGCAAGAACTTCACAGGGGAATTCAAGAAGGTGGGAATGTGAGATCGAGGCACAGGATTAATTTCATAGCGGGAGAAAAACTGAGATTACCAAAAGAAAAATGTAACACTTTATAACTGAGACACAGGCTTTACTTAAAGAGTGGAATTTTAGAGATTGTGACATTATAGTAAATGTTCATTTACATAACGCTATCAAATCACAAGTGATTTTTGGATGTGCGTATTATTACTTTACTCTTCAACCATGTTTATTAATAACAGAATAATCATCGAGTTTAATGCACTCTGCAGGTTGTTCTGATATGGCTATAACTTGCTAATACTTTTGAAAATACATATTTACATATTTAACATATTTAAATATTTGAAGTGGCCTTCAAAATTTATAAAGCTCAACAATCAGCCAAGTCATATTTAGTTTTAGAACTAACGTCATCAAGTTTGTGTAAGGGTTAGGTTTAATAAATAGCAGCACCACTATATATATATATATATATATATATATATATATATATATATATATATATATATATATAACCTGCAACGTGCACGCGTGTTTCCCCGCGAGGCGGCGCATTCTTTGAACTGGGAAACATTGCAAAGATGAGATATCTTTTTGCCTGCTTTAACTTTCATTAATACTAATAATATTGTAACGTCTTATACATTTCTTGGCTCGGTCTTCTCATCTTCTACAGACTTAATGCATCAATACGTTTGTATTAAAAACATTTTAACATATAATTTTTTTACGCAAATAATAACCTGAGGTGATATCTAAAAAAATAAAATAAAATAAAAAAAAGAAAATAAAAAAGAAAACAAAAGCGGATTAGCCAGTCTAAAACAAGGTTTCTAAAAAGACCAGTATATCTTGAAATGTTTACAATTTTCTGTTATCCAAAATAATAGCCTATTATTTTTCTTTTCAAAAGCCTACTTTAATTGAGTCCAAGAACCTGATGGCGATAAACATAGCTACACATGTGCTTGTGCATTAACGGTTGCTCTTCCAAAACTAAACCCGAGACCGTTATCAGTCGCGCTTAAAGATCTGATTTCGCGTAAAATAAATTATAATTTAGTAAAGACCAATGAAGCGGTTAAAAACAACGCGAGTCAAACGCACAGGTCCGGTAAGATACCGGTAACGTGACATTCCAACACAGCGCATCTCTAAATCTCTCACACAAAGACGTTCAGCAATCAGCACCCCATTCAGCACAAAGTTACAACACTAAACGTAACTCACATTAATCCGCACTTTCGCTATCCCCAGCCGACGAGACCTTACCTTAAACCGAACCCGAAGCACTGCTGAACGGGAAGCTGTCACACCAGAGCCGCCTCTCTCTCCGGAACACCAGCTCCTTAAAGCTCTGAACCCAAGAGCCCAATCTCATCCGCTGATTCAGAGGCAGCCATCTGGAATGATGCGGGGACCGGTTCGCTATTCTCTCCGCGCCCTCTTCCCCTTTCTCTCACTGCGACACGGATTAAAGGAGCGCGAGGGGGAGACAGGACTGGAGACGGGAGGAGAGACAGGACTGGAGACAGGAGGAGCGCTCAAAAGACGAACTAAAGAGAATATCCCGAGAGGAGCGCTGAGACATAGTACTCCCTTCCACTGTCACCAGTGACTGAACAGTGCCGCTGCCGCTCTCTGCGCTTTAGCTCACCTACAAACAGAGAGAGAAAGAGAGTGGAGGAGAGAGAGAGAGATAGATGCTGAGAGTTTGGCACTTTATGTTATGACATGTAATGTAATGTAAGCTGTATGGTATAATATGGAAGGTGTGACAAATGCTAATACTTTTTTTTTTAAATACAGAATTCCTAGTTACAAAATTTTAGTTTAATAATGATAATTATAACAATAAGGTAGTATTGTTAAAATTATAATGAGCAAGCAGCAAAATAATACCACATTAAGCCTTTGTATACTAATTCATAAAATTAGCTTTACTAACGTAAAAAAAAAAAAAAAGGGCTATATTAATTATTTTGTCAGACTTAAAACTGTCACCTTATACCATAAATCATACTGCATTTTAAAAGACAACACGTGTATTTTTTCTTCAAAGATTGTTCAAATGTCTTATATTTATTTATAATTTATATATTATTTAAAAATTAAGAATATATGAAGGGTGTGTAATTTCTTATATTTCAGGAAATACATTAATGGTCAAATTCCCAGATTTCCCTGCATGAATATCACATTTGTTTGGATTTTTTAAAATATATATATATTTTTTTTAATGTTGAATGCATGCATTTTGCCTATTGTTTATGTTTATCATCATGTGATCAGTCATTATTTTATTTTGATATCTTTAATCTTAAATATAATTGATCTGTTATAACCTACATGTATTTTTTAATATCTCAAATATGTTGATTTATTGACATCATATAATTTAATGACAATAACAAAAAAAAAAAAAAAAAAAAAAAAAAAGAAGAAGAAGAAGAAGAAGAAGAAAAAGAAGAAAAAGCAATCCTGCAATGCTTATAAACAGCTGCCAGTTTTCTTTTTCTTTTCTTTTTTTTTTAAACCAAAAATGTGTATGATCCATAATATTTCTTAGACAAACACATTGCCCCTGCTGGGCAGTGTGGTGGTGTATAATTAGACAATTATATTTTCCTCAACAAGCATGCTTGTTTTAAATTCCTGTTATTTCAGACTCTAAGAACATTACACATAATAAAATTCCAAGATTAAAAATTGCCACAGCAAGGAGGACTATGGGACAGACGAGACTAAAAAACTAGAATGTATTTGTTAAACAGACACATGTGATTTTATTTTAGTTTTTTAAGAAGGAAAAAAAAAAACTCCAGAATGAGATTCTTAAAACCTATCTTAGCATTTAATTCCAATGGCCTTTAGAAGCACTCACTTCTGTTCTTCGTTTTTCGTAAATCAAAACGGTTTGAGGATTTAAATCAAAATGAATCAGGACTGTGCTGACTACTGTGGAAATGCTAAAGGCAGCATGGACCAAACTGTTCTGCAGAATTAACAACAACTGGGATAAAGAGATTGATGTGATTTTATACAGGATGAAGGGAGGTGCAGTTTTGGTTGATGATTAGAGATTATTTAAACTGATAATATAGGAGGAAGCAAAAACTATTGTACTCATACACAACCTAGGAGGTCATTAGAGACATGTTAACAATGCAGTACAACAAACATGAGTGCACTCCACAATTTAAGACCCTGTGTGATTTGATTAGAACAAACCAGCACTCACTATGGGCATGCAAACACATACACACGTTCAAAGTTAAACAGCTATTTAAAGCAGGATGAGAGCTTCTGTTGGGTGGCCTGCAAGTCTGATGAGTTGATACAGACAGGAGCCAAAGAATCTCTCTCTCTAACACACACACACATACACAGTTCTTAGATACTCTGAAGAGGCAGCATTAGTGTACGCCTCATTTGGGCCAAATGTGATGGTCTGGCAAGCGTTCCTTCCTCTTGCTCTCCAACCACTCCTCTCCATCCCTGTTTTCCTCCCTGTCCATTCCTCCCCTTTCTCGCCTCTCCCTCCTTCCTTTCTGGAGCTAATGGGGCTGAAAGCCTCCAGCAGTTCTCTGCTAAAACATGCGTTTAATTTGATTATTTACTACCTATTGTTTTCTGCCCTATAGAGTCTGAAGAAAGTGAAAAAGAGAGAGAAGGTGTATGTTTGTGAGAGAAAGACTGAGGGGAATATGTGTGTGAAAATCGCAAGTGAGCGAGACGGAGAGAAAACTCTGAATGTCTATGTGTGTGTGTAGTGTGTAAGAGGGTAATTGTGTGTGTGTGACAGGGGAAGCCCAGCTAGTATTTGTTATTCTAATTGAGGCTCCTTAGTTGTCTATGGATCCATTGTGCTACACTCAAGTCAACCGTTCAGATTTAAACCCAGGACCAACACTTTAACTTTTCAAAACCATCCCCCACATGAAGAAAAGAAAATTATAGCAAATTATGAACTGCCAGACTCCCTCCTCAAACATTAACATATACTTCCTGTTAAACTCTAAACTAAGAAATTTTCACATCTCAAGCAGAATTTTTCTAGTATGTATTTATCATGTTATTTGCTGTTTCATTATGAATTGCATACATTATACGTTGTAAGTCTTTATAAACAGCTTTACATAAGCAAGTGCACAAGTTTTGTAAATTCATGCATTAAGGTTGAATCAGTGATATTAAATAAGGTTTTCAACTTGGAAAAAACCAGTTAACTATAAAGTTGTTACCATTTTAAGTGTTAAAATATAATTAGGGAAAAAAAAAAAATATATATATTAGGGGTGTAACGGTTCACAAAATTCACGGTTCGGTTCGATACGATACACTGATGTCACGGTTCGGTTCGGTTCGGTTCGATACGTTTTAGATACAGCAAAATGTAAAAACATCTCAACTTTTCAGAATGCCGCAAGCGCACCGCGGGTCATGTGACAAGAACCAACCAATCAGCTTCATCCTTTCCCGTAACAACGTTGAGAGCTCAGCCAAGATGAAGGAACAGCTGATCATAGTTGTATATGGATTGCAATTTTGAAATAAATTCAGTAGCAGAGCTACTGCAAGCGATTTTTAGAGCTGCAAATCCATTTATCCTTCGCTGAAATTTCCGCGTCTCATGGAGAGAGCACGTCATTGTTGCTTAGCAAAGACAGACGCCTCAGGAGAAAGACGCGCTTAGCGTTTTCCATGCGTTTTTAGGCACGATATGTGAACGGCCCCTAAGGCGCTCGCTCACTCAGCACGTGCTGAAGGCTCGTTGCAAAATGTCTAATGCATTTAACAGACCAGAAATATAAGATCCTAAAATAACCAACAGGTCTGGTGTTTGGGTTGGATTCCCTGTAAGCTATAGTGTCTAAATGCTGCAGGGATAGTTTGCTGCGTGCATGTTTCTCCTTTTTTTCGTCTTTTCCCAGATAGTACTGACGCATATATCCCAGATATTCCCGCTGTTTTTTTTTTGTTTGTTTTTTTGTAATCCCGCTGGTGTACCCTGTCATGTTGCAGATGCGACATACCGTTGTTTTTTTATCCACCACTCTCTTGCCATCACCATTATAGCTTAAAGGGAATCCAAAGTGCACCCAAACACCAGACCTGTTGGTTATTGGAGGATCTTCTCATTTCTAGTCTGTTAAACGCATTGGCTATTTTGCAACGAGCCTTCAGCGCGTACTGAGTGAGCGAGCGCCTGCTGAGTAGCCTAACATAAACATATAAGATGGTGTTTTTTTCTTCTTCGGGAGTGTCAGGGGCGTTGCCTGTTACGTTGTTTGGGTTATTGGGCTACCTTGTTGAACGCATATCATTATATTTCTTTCTCTCTCTTTTTTTTTTTTTTCAAATATAATTAATTACTCCAACGAACCGTTCGGTATACATAATGCGTACCGCGTACCGAACCGAAAGCGTCGTACCGAACGGTTCAATACGAATACGCGTATCGTTACACCCCTAATATATATATATATTTTAATATAATTAATTACATGATGAGGTGATTAATTATTCTAATTAATCGCACATTGTTTGATAAAATTTATGACATTTACTCTTTTGGACCATGTGAGTAAATAATGACAGAATTGTCATTTTTGGTTCGGTGAACTATAACTTTGTTCCTAGCTCTATCTGTCAGTGGATCACCAGCTTTCTGACAGATAGGCAACAGTTAGTGAGACTGGGGAAATTCACATCAAACAGCTGCTCCACCAACACTGGTGCCCCTCAGGGATGTGTTCTCTCCCCTCTGCTCTTCTCCCTGTACACCAACGACTGCACCTCTAAAGACCCCTCTGTCAAGCTCCTAAAGTTTGCAGACGACACTACAGTCCTCGGCCTCATCCAGGATGGTGATGAGTCTGCTTACAGACAAGAGGTTGAGCAGCTGGCTGTCTGGTGCAGTCTTAACAACCTGGAGCTGAACACGCTCAAAACAGTGGAGATGATCGTGGACTTTAGGAGAAACCCCCCTGCACTCCCCCCACTCACCATCATGAACAGCCCTGTGACTGCAGTGGAGTCATTCAGATTCCTGGGAACCACCATCTCTCAGGACCTGAAGTGGGACAATCACATTGACTCCATTGTTAAAAAGGCCCAGCAAAGGTTGTATTTCCTTCGCCAGCTGAGGAAGTTTAACCTGTCACAGGAGCTGCTGAAACAGTTCTACTCGGCCGTCATTGAGTCTGTCCTCTGTACTTCAATAACTGTCTGGTTTGGTTCAGCAACAAAATCAGACATCAGAAGACTACAGAGAACTGTTCGGACTGCTGAAAGGATTATTGGTGCTCCCCTGCCCACCCTTCAAGAACTGTATACATCCAGAGTGAGGAAAAGGGCTCAGAAAATCACTCTGGATCCCTCACATCCAAGTCACCCCATCTTTGAACTTTTGCCATCTGGCCGGCGTCTCAGAGCCGCAAACACCAGAACAGCAAGGCACAAGAACAGTTTCTTCCCCCAGGCAATCTACCTCATGAACAGTTAAATGTTCCCTACTTATGCTTATAAACGTGCAATATCCTTATATTTATTTGTTAACCCTCCATCCTAGAACATTCCTGCATCTCACTCAATCCTATTCCATTATCATTTATAGCACAATTGTTTATACACTTATTTATTTGTCAATTTGTAAATCTCTTTTTTTTTTTTTTTTTTTTCTGTGTGTTGTTGTCTCTGTGTACTGGAAGCTTATGTCACTAAAACAAATTCCTTGTATGCGTAAGCATACTTGGCAATAAAGCTCTTTCTGATTCTGATTCTGATTCTGAAAGCCTATACATATGATAAGTTAACAAATTAGAAGGTTGAAGTCTTTTCAAACATATTTTTGTATTACATTTAAAAAGTTTTTTATTTATTTATGTATTTCCAACAGAAACAGAATAATGAATAGATTGCAAAGTTTTATTTTAGTACTCCTCTTCACCCTTTCTTTTTCACAGCAATGGCTGCATTTGCACCATGTCGTAATTACCAAAATTTCATGGAAAGTCATTTTACTTAGTTGCCATATTTGCAACGCCTCCAGGCAGCTCAAACAAGTCCTATTTCAAAATCAGCAACAAAATCTGAAATGGGCTGCCCCATGAATGCTGTTTTTGCTAAAATAGCGTTTAAAAAAACTATTTTTCAGGCTAGACTGGCCAGTGTGCCTGTGCAGACATTTTTGTCATGCTGAAGAACAATTACTGTATTTGCATTATTGTAAGGGTACGTTTAGGGTTGGGGTAGGTGTAGACGTTATAAAATACAATGTGATATAGCAAATTTAATTTATTGTTATTTTGTGGCAAGAGTTTGTGTCACTTCTGGTCATAGATGTGTCCCTACCAGCCAAAAAATCTCAAAATACGGTAATTACGACATGGTGCAAAACTAAATAGCTAAACTAATGGGTTAGAAGGGACTGGTTAAGGTAGTTCGCCCAAAGCCATCAAACTGATGTCATCAGAGAAGAAATGCCATTCCAGAGTGGAAGCAAATTTTCAGATTTTGATTAAAGATCACCAAGAAAACTATTTTTTTTTTTTTTTTTTTACCGTGGGTTCACTTGCACAGATTAATTGTTCACCTCAAGATTAGCAATGTGCACTAACAAAATAAATATTGGAGATTAGAATTCATGTAGACTTTTTAGTTTTGTTGCAAGCTCTTCACACACTGGCAATAAATATGTGATTAATGCATTGCAATTCTAAAATATAGAATGTAATTGAATTTAACATTTTATCAAATATTTCAATATTTTGAATGGTTCTATATAGTGTGCTAAAATAATTTAAAATCACAAATATTCAAAGCAGATATAGAAAAACTTCATGCACAAAAGTTCTAACACATTTGTAAAACAAAATATCTAAAAGTACTTTTTAAGCATCAAAAAATAAATAAATAAAAGGTGGTTGATTCTATTTGAAAAAGAAATGTATACAAATTATATGTATTATTTATTTAAAAAACGTTGTTTGAAATGAAGGGATTTTAATAATAATACTAAAAAGATAGCATAGCTGGCCACCAGTTGTGAATTCTTGTCCTCAAGCCCTGAATGATGATATGATGTTTGTCCCATAAAAGGCTGCCTCAATGGCTAAATCAGCAAAAAAAGAAAGAAAAGCAGACAGGCTGTGCTGGTGAACCAGCTTGACCAGCACTAAACCAGAATTAAACAGCATAAACCAGCATGGAAATTCATACTGTCGTCAGCTGTTTTTCAACAGCAAAATGTCTCTGTAATATTTCACTTGTGAGCTGGCATCAAAGTCAGGGAAAAACCATGAACGTTTTGTTGACTCATGTGAGATGGGCTCTATACTAATTAAGCCCTATGCAGAGGTGACCCATTAATAAAAATGTCTCACTTAAGAAAGAATGTGTAAATATTAAGACTTGCTTTTAGATAGATATATATTGAATACATTTTTGACCACATTGGCATTTTTTAAAGAAAATTTAGTTAGGTTATTCTTAAAACCTATTTAAAAACCTATTTAAAAACTATTTTCCAAGTTGGTACAAAACATGATTATTTACTGACATTATATTTTCTAAAATTATTTCACAATTTAGTATTTTATGTAAATGTATCTGGTCATATGATGTCAAACAAAGTCAAACAACAAGCTCTACTCCACACCAGCCGTTCTTAATTCTAGTCTTCGTGCCACCCAGCTCAGCATATTTTTCATGTCTCTCTTTGTTAACACACCTGATTCAGATAATCAGCTTGTTAGAAGTGAGTTCCATGCATGAACTGTGTTCCCATTGACAAGGTCCCTACAAAGTGTTCATTGCTCCCTACTCCCTGAGCAGGGGAAATCTGTTGAAGTTACTTCACCTCGGAACAATCATTCATGAATAGTGCTGCGCAACTTGGACAAGTGTGACATCACATACCTCTGTAAATAAATAATAGAACAAACATCTGAAGCCATCAAAACATCAGAATCTCCACAACATTTTGCCGGCGGCAACAGCAAGATTCAAAGGTTATGCCTTCTTTCTTTGTGTGAACATTTGGGTGGCATTATGCAAATCTTCCCACATCGTGACGTAGACATGTGGGGGGTTATTTAAACGTTTTAGGGGGCGTAGACAAGTCTTAACTTTGATAAATAATATCTCTTTGGATTTGAGACTTTAGTCTTTGAAACTGTACAGATTTTCTTCATGCACCAAGAGCTTGTAACACTCCAAAGAGAAAGGAAAACTTGAAATCGCATCATATGACCCCTTTATTATTATCCCTTAATTATGTAAAAAATTTAAATAAAAATAATTCTGTTAAGAAAATATTTTTCCCCCACTTGGCAATCTCCATTTGAAATGGTGCATATTAGATACAGCATATATTTATTCATACTAACAATACATTTAAAGTGCCAAATTTTTGTCTCACATTTTCAGCATGTTATAGCATTCTTTCCCAGTCTCTGTTTCACTGCCACACACAAACATACACACTCAAGCACGTCGCTACTGTGTGATCTCGCTATCAAGGCTTCAAAACCCCCTGCTTGCTGTCAGGGTATTGCTGTTGATTCATGTCTTTCTTCCTCTTTTACACCATCAAAAACACACGCACATACATACACACTCCTCTGAATGAAGGCTTAACACTCTATGCTGTAATTGAGGCCATGAGATATAGAGCTCTCTAACACAGAGATAAATTCCCTGTCATCCCCTACCTGCGCTTTGATAGGTGAAGAGATAGCATCACTATGACAGCCAACAACTATACTTCAAGCAGCCTGTCAGCAGACACACATCATTTTCCATCAGCAAATCAGCCAGGCTTATCTGGTAAACGTTCTCTTAACATTTTTGAGTGTTCTTCAGGCATCCCTGACAAGCACATTAAATGGGTCTATAATAGATGTAGATTAACCTAGGAAAAAAATAATAAAAAATGAAAACATCAGATGGTCTTTTTTGTTGGTGGAAAGTTTACAATAAAACTGAAATCTTTTTAATTATAAAAATACTTATCTAAGTATTATAAAAAGTACTTATCTATATCTAATCCCTGTTTAATGTGCAGAGACGAATAAGTCATTTGTAGTTGCATTTTCAAAACATTATTATTATTTTTTTTTATTTCTGTTACACTTACACATAAGTAGCATTTAGATGTAGCATAGATTAAAATAAAATAAAATAAAATAATGACCTAAATGAATAAAAAAATGGTTGTCCATTGAACATTTTTATTTGTAAATATTTTTGTAAATATGCTTGTTTATTTTTACTGTTTAGTAATAATTTAGTAATAAGTAAATATTTAGTAATAAGTTAGCCTTAAAGCAATAATATAAAAAAATATATAATTTGCTTTATATTATAAAGCAAAATAAAATAATAAATAATACACAAAAATGGCAGCATCCAAAGTTAGGCAAGACTACACAAATAGAGTTTTTGAAAACATATATATATATATATATATATATATAAACAGTTTGAAACAATCAAGAGAAAGTGCATTTCCATTTCAGTTGTGACAAACAAGAGGGTGCATTTTTTCCCCTTTCTGCCTGAGTCACACAGGAAGTCACTTTTTTTTCTTAAAAAACAATATACTTTGTATCGTTACAAATTTATGCTGCCTCCATTTCTAAATAATTCTGATGGAGTTTAGTGTTGACTAAACTGATAATATATGCAATGTTCTTATATTAAAATCATTATTTTTCAGCAGTTTGGTCAGGTAAAATAGCATAAATATTACAAGACAAATAAATTCCAAGGAAACAATAGTGCTTTCATCTACAGTACACAAATTATGCTGAACAGCAATACAGAAAATGGTGTATCCTTCTTATAGAACACTTGCAATCCATTCTAAGGCCAGAGCAATGGGCACACACATATTTTCAGTTGATCAATGCCTAAATGACTCCTGAAATGACTTTCTTTGTTGATCAGTTTCAGTCTAACTGAATCAAAGTAACCACAACTGCGTATATCCACCCAGTAACAGATGAGAATGAGCTAAGCACATTAGGTTGACCTATTGACACCTGAAAGAAATGCTTTTGTGTCAGGAAGATTTGATTGGAACTGCAGAGTTTTATCTATCCTGAAAAAATATTAAAGTATTTATCAATGAATTAAGTCTTACATTTCAATGCTGCACCATGAGTTTCAGTATTACGAAAACAATGCAGATTCTTTCCATATTTGTCATACTTCTTTTCAGTTGGTCTGAACGTGTGCATGTTTTTAGTAGTTGCACTTGTCATTGTGTCAGGAGCCTTGCACACAGACAGCTACACACACACACACACAAACACACTCACACAGATTTGTTCTCACTCACTGACTCATTCATCCAGTTTTACATTTTTGTTTTTGAGCAAAGTTTTTGTGTACGATAAATGTTGCTGTCATTGTGCAACAGAAACCTCAATTCACAGCATTACTTTTTTTGTTAGTCTGTTTGGACAAGCGGTATTCTAAGATATTTAGTCCAACAGCACTGGTAAGTTTCACTGATTGTATCGCTCCTTTTGGTCTTTGTTGATGCGTACCATGCAAAAGTATGTAAATGGTGTGGGGTTTTTGTGTGTGTGTGTGTGTGTGTGTGTGTGTGTGTGTGTGTGTGTGGAAGCGACTGTTTTCTCTCGTTTCAGGATTGCTTAGAGACAGTGTTCCTACAGAGACAATATATATCTGAGACAAGTCACTTAGAATAAATGGGAGAATGCTAATATGGTGGCTCTAGAAAAGGAAGCCCTGCTTTCCAAATAAAAGAGCCAGTTACCAAATGAAAAAATCAAACATTTAGTTCTTGCTGTTTGATGGTGGTTGAAATCATGAAACATAAACAGGTTTTTAGTGTCTTTTTATGGGCAAAAATGTTTTGCTGAGTTGAAATATGTTGAAATGTGAATTTTCTATTCAGTTACAGGAGCTTTACTTACATGACTGAGCTGTACAGATGTTTTACATCAGAATGGAGGAGAAATCTTTGTTGCTCTTGAACATTGTCCAGATCATCTTATAGATGTAAAATATGATGCTACTACTGTACTTTATGTAGCCTACCCACCCAGGTTTGTGTATAAAGTTGAATGAATTTTCCTATGGTGACATTTCAGCTAAATTAAGTTTTATCTGAAAAAATAAATAAAATTATGAATCTGGCATCCTTTGTATTATGTTGGTTGTTGTATAGCAGCAGTTGAGTGGAGCTAAAAGGTTAATGCTGTATTGTATTTGAAAATTACATACCACCTACATCAAACACTACCATAAGCCTATAGACAGTATTAAATGAAACAAATGTGAGATAAAAACATATTTGCTGAAGCAACCATGCCATTTTTCTTTTATTATGACATGTACTTGAATACTTTGTATCGCAAGTGCAGTATTGTACTGGGTGACCTGCAGAGCAAGTTTACCACATCAAAAAATACCTCATTTTGAGGTCATAATGTTCATGGAACTGTGCAAAAATCTGCCTTTTGAATCAATAATCTGCCATTGTAATATTTATATCTGTGAAGAGGAGTAAAAGTTGTTTTCACAAAAATGTCTTGTGTTCAACAGAAGAATGAATGTCATATAGGTTATACAGTGTAGACCATATAGGGAATGCCATATAGAAAGAACATCTTGACAGTAAGTAAACACAGACTCATTTTTTTTACTATCACTTTTAAGTATGATCCTTGTGCTATCTTTATGTGTGATTATTAGAAACTCTAATGATTATTTTGTGTTTGAAGTGTTGAATGTAACTTGCTGCCTTTGCTTTTGATAGAGTCACGTTAACAAAGTTAAAGGTGGTGGCCTAGGCTGTCGATAATAACAGAGTGGTTTCCTCCGGCAACTTCAGGGCCTTATTCATTATTCGACAACCAAAGCAGAGCTTCACCGCTTAAGGAGGAGAAGTGCTCATCTTCCCTCAGCCTACACCCACCTCTTCACTTCTGCCCCACTGATAGATACATCTAGAGAGAGAGATGGGCTGACTGTAAAAGGTTAAATGAAAGAGATGAGACAAAGGGGAGGGAAAAATGAGAGAATGATGGAAGGAATGAGGGTGAGAGAGACGTAGAGAGGAGGCAGAGAGAGGAGAGAGAGAGATAGGGATCGATGGACTCTAGTAATTACATGGTGATTTATGACTGAGAGGTGCAGTAGATCGCCTTTAATTTCACACCGTAACTCAAGTTTTTTTTATTTTTTTTTTCATTTTTTCCCCATGACTGAGCAAGGTCAGTGTGTGTGCATGTGTATGTGTGTGTGTCCAGGGGCAGATCATTTACACACTCCCCACTTCTGCTGAGTAGCTTCCCTGTCACTGAGATATGATCATTCTGGACACGTTTTTCACTGCCAATACAAGTCATCTCTCTTTCTCTCTCTTCCTTCCTCTCTCCCTCTCCGTCTCTCCCACCTCACATTGTCTCTCTTGTTTTACTTCTTTTTTTCCCCCTCCATCTTTCTACCTTCCAACTCCCTCCTTGTCTCTCTCTCTCTCCATCACTCTGGCCAAACCACTTTACTTTTGGCAACTGCTCTTTTGCTGAGTGCAGTAATATGAATATGATGACACGGAGGGCTCAGGCAGTAATCGCATATTTGGGATCTGATAACTGATTTATTAAGCGCCCGTGACAGCGAAATGTTTTCTCAGCATAAAGTAAACGTTTCATCTCACAGCAGTTAAATCAGAATCGACCAGTGATGTTATAGTTTCTGGAGCTTGTATTTTTAATCCATGATTGTTTAGTGGTAAATTTGTTACAGTTGTTTATGCAGTTTATATATGTTTTTACTCAAAATTCAAATTATTTGATCTTGACAAATGACTGGATCTTTATTATAAAAATAATGCTTAATATAAAATGTAATGTTCTAATATAAAATACACACACACACACACACACATATATATATGTGAGGAAAATATTTTATATTAGAACCTTACATTTTATATTCAGATGATGTTTAAATCTAAATCATTTTTTATGCTTTCATTTTCCACATACAGAAAATATGCTTTCTATTGATGTATGGTTTGCTAGGATAGGACACTATTTGGGTGAGATATATGACTATTTAAACATCTGTAATCTGAGGGTGCAAAAAAATAAATAAATAAAAAAATAAAAATAAATAAATTAAAACCGTCTTTAAAGTTGTTCAAATGAATTTGTAAACATTGTAGTTTGCATATTACTAAACAAAAATTACATTTTGATATATGTACGGTAGGACATGTACAAAATATCTTCATGGAATGTGATCTTTACTTATTATCCTAATGATTTTTGACGTATAAGAAAAATCAATAATTTTGACCCATAGTCCCATACAATGTATCTTTGGCCTTTGCTACAAATATATCCGTGCTACTTATGACTGGTTTTGTGGTCCAGGGTCACAAATATAATTATTCAAAATAATTATCTTATGTTCTCCATTGCACATTTATTTAACCAAATTATATTAAACTGTTTAATACTGTGAAATATTATTACTATTTAAATTAACTGATTTCTATTTTAATATATTTTACATTTCAGCAGCCATTACTTCATACTTCAGTGTCACACGATTCTTCAGAAATCATTTTAATTTGCTGATTTGGCGCTCAAGAAACATTTCTTTTTATTATTCTAGAAAACAGCAAATTGAATAGAAGAACAGCAATTCTGTCAGAATACAAGTATTAATTTTTATATATATATATATATATATATATATATATATATATATATATATATATATATATATATATATATATATATATATATATATATATATATATATATAAACATTACTACTTCCCTCCCTCTCTCTCTCTCTCTCTCTCTCACACACACACACACACATAGTTTTTTTACTGTCATATTTTGGTCAAGATTATTAAATTGCTTTATCACAATGACACTTTTTTAAACTTTCTCTTTGTTATTGAAATCTAAAAACAAGAATTTTTGTCAGTAATTACGTCAATGACATTAACACTGGTCTCGTGAGAGTGTTTTGTTATCACTAGTGCTGTACCAAAGGGCCTCATCTCCCAAGTAACAACCTTTCAAAAACCCAAACAGCTTTTCCCAAACTGAAATAATCACTCACAATGATGCTAATAATTGATGTCATACATAAACAACACCAAAGTTCCAAAACTGTCAAGCACTTCATTGAAGTTACATCTTTTAAAGAGACATTTAGACATTAAAATCCATAATGTAATCATTATCTGAGACAGTGGACATAATATTCACCTTATACTGTACTGAGAACAATAATCTGGCATGACTGCTAAGACAGTTTGATGAGCTGTATCTTTTTTAAATGCTTTCCATTGAGAGTGCAGAATGTTATTATATCAAGTCAAAAGAAATTACGAAATCTGGGCAAAAATAGCAGAGAATTTAAACTTATGTGTGGGAGATGTGCTCAATTTTTTTTTTTTTTTATCTAATCATGAACTGCTGTTTGAAAACTCTGAGGAGTAACACTGATATAACACAGACATACCACTTTATAAATTGCCTTGTGGCTGTGTACCAGTGTGTGTAGGGGGTTATTGTGTTATTAGTGTATGGTTAAAGTGTGTGTCAGTCACAAGTGTTCTTGTGGCCTAAACTGTAAACATGTTTAAGAAAGCACGTGGGTCTGTGGGTGTTGTGGAGTTGTGTGGGAGTTTGACATGGTGTGTGTGTGTGTACGTGTATGCGTACATGTGAGTATTTCTATGTGTTAGGTAGATCGTCACCTCGGTTGCTGTTCTGGTGAACCACATCCCTCTCTCCCCTCCTCCATGTTTGTGAGAAGGACGTAGGCGTATAACTGCCAACACACACAACCTGTTCAACACACACAGCTTTTTCTTGTAAGTCTTGAGAATCCCTTCTTCACCCACTCTCCCACTTTTGCTTTCTCTTTTGTATCAGTCATAAATGAAAGAAATTTTCCCCAGAATTTACTTACCCCTATAATGCCCTAAACCCATGTGATTCTCTTTCTTAAGGTGAAATTAAGCAGAAAGTCCAGGCTGCTTTTTTCATATTATGAAAACTTACAGCAGCATCAGGGAAGTTGTTATTTAATACATTTAGTTAAATTTAAATGTAATTAAATAATTAAATTAAACATTAATTTACACACAAATGCACTCATGTTGGTACACCTGTCATTACAAGGAGTTTAATAGTTTTTATACTGAGATAATGCTATTTTCTACGACATGCACAAGCACGCACACAAGCACACACACAAACTGTATTTTTGTTTAAAAAATAAAGTTTAATATAATCTGTGTTTCCCTTGGTTTTCTTTCTTTATGTATTTTTTTATTTCATTTAATTTTATTATTTTTCTTATTTTATTATTTTATGTGTGTGTGTGTGTTTGTGTGTGTTTGTGTGTGTGCTTGTGCATGTGTATAGAAAATAGCATTATCTCAGTATAAAAACTATTAAACTCATTGTAATGACAGGTGTACCAACATGAGTGCAATGTGAAAAAAACATTATAAAATTTTACTGTTCCCAAACTTTTGAATGGTAATGTATCTGCTGAAACTCAACTGAACAAATGAACCATTTTATCATGATCAAACAGATTCACTAAAATTGTACACCACCCATGTGATCCATTATATTCTAAAAAGGCCTGTTTCTGCCTTAACTTCATCTCACAATTAAAGATGGAATAAGACTTCCATAATATTCTAAATGAAGAAATGAATAATTATTGCCTTCCTTTCACATAGCTCTCAAGTCTTATTTGCACTCAACTTCACTTATTCAAACCTGGTTGGTTCTTATCTGTTTCAGGACAAATCAGAACAGTTGGTTTCAAATCTGGTACAGCATGGTTTCAGGTTAAATAGAACTTTGCAGTTGTAAACAATATTTTCAAATAATCCCTTATTACTATGTTTTCCATTATTAAACAAATGTGTACAAAGTGATCACAGAAACAAATCTCTTTCCAACAGACAAAAATACACACGCACACACAGTGTCTCCGAAGCTAACCTCGGAAAAACATATGAAAGTGGGGCTCTAGAGCTTCACCAGTGCTTAACCCTGCAAGAGTGTGTCTGTGTGTGTAGGTTGTAGTAGCCTGTAGTGCCCCAGGCAAGGCAGTTAGCATTCAGCTCAGAGGCTTGCAAAGCCTTTCAGGAAAAAATGGCTACACAACACTCACACACATACATGTTGAAGTCATGCACAGGAAGACATCCGCACTTTTTCGACTAACTATCATACATTAGCATATGTGCGTTGTTTACACTCCTGTCTCATGCTGTGTGACTGCGGGAGTGTGTCTGGATCTTAAAGAAAATCAGCCACATAGATTAGATTCACTCCGCTGAAAATTAATAGACAATAGTCTCCTTCACACTCTCCTGATAGACGCACACACACACGGCTCTCACTAGGATCCCTGCAGAGTTTTTTATTTTCCTCAGAGGCCAAAACTTTCCCATAGCACCTGCCGCTATAACAAAGCCCACACACATAAAACTACCACACTCATTTTAAGTGGAAAAAGTCAGATGTGAAGCACAAGGAAACACACACATGCTGGAGTAGTACTGTGGCTGATTGGATTGGCTAATTCTGCATATTTTCTTTTTTCAATTTTAAGGGCTTTAGTGGCTTTCTAGGTGAGATAAAATACTAAGGAGAAAAAAAAAAAAAAAAAAAAAAAAAAAAAAAAAAAAACACGGTAACACATTCTAAGATGCCCGTATTTATAATACATTATAAGGGTATTATGAAGGCATTATAATGAATGCATAGTGAATTATAAAAAATAAAAAATAAAAAAAATAAAATAAAAAAGCTCTTTGAACTCTCATTCTGATGGCACCCATTTAATGCAGAGGATCAGTTAGTGAGCAAGTGCTGAAATGCTAAATTTCTTAAAATCTATTCCAATGAAGAAACAAACGGACCTGCATCTTGGATAGCCTGAATGTGAGAACATTTTCAGAAAATATTCAATTTTAAGTGAACTATTCCATAATTATTTTTATTTTATTTTATTTTTTTACCAACACCAAATTTTTCAGTGGCAACGTATCTGCCAAGACTAAAGTAAAACACTGAATCATATGTTTGAACCACATAAATAACCTGTCTGAATTGATTCACTATAACGATTTGAACTTCTCAACATGAGAGAAAGGACATATTGTAAAAAAGGTTTGACCACTGTCTACAGCTTATGAGTGTAGAGCTGAAAAAGAGAAACATTTCTGCATTTACTTCATCTCAAAATTAAACATGGGAAATGACTTCCATAATATCCCAATTAAACCCTCTAAGATTTTTGATATTTTTGCCCTGCACAGTAGCTCTTAAGCCTCATTTGCATTTTGAAATTTGGATGTTGCAATCAGTTAAGGGACATGTGAAAACCAAAGGTGTTGGTGTCAAACTTCTCAGTTGATGGTGTGTGGCACCACATAAAGTTGCAATTCAGGTCTATAAATCTAAAATATATAAATGGTAAGATTCCACTTACTATTGTTTATTACAGTTATAGTTATGCATACTACAGCCCAACCCTAATATAATTTTATTATTATAATTTTTGAGATTATTTATTAAATTTTTATACTGTATAGGGCTTCCAAAAAAGGAGGTTTTGTCAAGTTTTGTACCTTACTTTTGGGTACAAATTTGTCCCTAAAATAAAACGGTGAAGTAGGTACACAGTTGTCTCACCATCACACTAAAACCTTTTGAATCTCTGTGAAAATGATCATACACTTTCTCCATATTTCAGTTTGCATGTTCTGCCTTACTTCTTCCATCAAACCCATCTTTATAATAAGTTTGCCTTTATTTCCTCCATTTCCAGACCCCTCATTTCACCAGTTCTTTTTCATTCCCTGCAGCAGTGTTTGGCCAGCAATGAAGGACTTTAATTTATAACAGCTGTAGAAAGATTAATTTCAGTAGCTGCTTAATTGGCCTTGAAACAACTTCCATTTAGAGACCAATCACAACACTGCCTCCCACCCCATGGTATGATGGGTAAAATCTCATAGTCACCTCCTTTAAAGAGTTTTGAGAGATGTCATGCATTAGTTAATTTTCATGCTGTTTAGTGTTTGTGTCAATGACAGTGTGCACCTTCTAGATATGCTAATATTTTCCTTTTCAACTTGTGGACAAGCTGTTTGTGATGAGCTTTGGTTCACTGTGTGACTTTCTCATCACCATCTTTAGTGGTTATATATTAGAAAGGTACTAAACTGATTTAAATATTTAAATATTAACATTATATCAGTTAATAAAATACAGTTTTTAAATATAGAAGTTGAATCCGTAAAACCTAAAATGTTGCTACCATATTTTTTCAGTAAAAATCTGTAATCGCAGCTGCCAGTATGTTTAATTATTATTATTATTATTTTTTTTTTTACCATAAATGTATATAATAAATAGGTCGAACATCCCGCTGTAAGGATTGTTGGGAGGAGACAGAATGTGTGTTAAAAGTGTCAAGACCAGTCGTCCAGAACTTTACATTTTCAATTAAGGTCGATCTGTTTAAATTTTTTGGTAAACAAAAATTAAATGTAAATAAAATATTTAACAATATATACATACATTAAAAAAATCCATATGAAGATGTCCCAAACTTGTTATGCAGTATGTTTTGAACTCCAACATTTAAAAATGTGTTTTAATTTAGTATGCATTTCAAGTCAAGTCAAGTCTGCTTTATTGTCATTTTACCTTCACATGTACCGTACATACATACAGAGAATTTAAATTACTATACAAATACACAAATAGGTCATATAAAAATAAATATAAATAAAGCAGCACTTGGCAGATATAAGTGAAGTGAAGTGAAGTGACATTCAGCCAAGTATGGTGACCCATACTCAGAATTTGTGCTCTGCATTTAACCCATCCGAAATGCACACACACAGAGCAGTGAACACACACACACACACACACTTTGAGATGCACACACCCGGAGCAGTGGGCAGCCATTTATGCTGCGGCGCCCGGGGAGCAGTTGGGGGTTCGATGCCTTGCTCAAGGGCACCTAAGTCATGGTATTGAAGGTGGAGAGAAAGCTGTTCATGCACTACCCCCACCCACAATTCCATCCGGCCCGAGACTAGAACTCACAACCCTTCGATTGGTAGTCCAACCCTCTAACCTTTAGGCCACGACTTCCCCCCCAAGTAAAGGCACTTGGCAGATAGAGTGCAAACTAATCAAGTAAACAGTGCAGGTAGTTGAATGAGGTAGTGAGCACACCAATGCTGCACAAAGTGTCTGGTGCAGGTCCCAGTGTGTTAGTGGGTGCTGGAGGGGGGGTGGGGGGTGGGGCTGAGGTTCAGTGTTCAGTGGTGCATGAGGAAAAAAGAGGGGGGGGGGGGGGTGCAAGATCTGGAGGGAGTTCAGCTTCCTCACAACCTGATAAATGAAGCTGTCCTTCAGTCTACTGGTCCTGCCCTGATGGCAGCAGACTGAAAAAGCTCTGTGACGCACAGGGCTTTACAGGTGAGACGTGTCCATAAGTGTCCTGGAGGGAAAGAGAGACACCTACAATCTTCTCAGCTGCTCTCACTATGCGTTGTAGAGCCTTCAGGACATGTTGCAGGCACAATAACACAGTGATGCAGCTAGTCAAGATGCTATCGATGGTGCCTCTGTAGAAGGTGCACATAATGGGGGCCGGGGCTCTGGCTCTCATTAGTTTGTGGAGGAAGTAGAGACGCTGTTGTGATTTCTTGGCCAGTGCTGCTGTGTTGTCGAGTCCAGGAGAGTTCCTCTGTGATGTGCACACCCAGGAACTTGGTGCTGCTCACCCTCTCCAAAATCGCACCGTTGATGGTCAGAGGAGCATGCGTGAGCATGAGTGTACACTCTCCTGAAGTCAAAAACTATCTCCTTCATCTTCTCCACGTTCAGAGATTGTTGTCACTGCACCACCCGACCAAAGCGGCTTACCTCGCTCCTGTAATTTGTCTCATCTTTGTTGCTAATGAGACTCACTACAGTTCCACAAGTCATCTGCAAACTTAATAAAGAGGTTGCAGTTGTATGACGGTGTGCAGTCATGGGTCAGCAGAGTGAAGACATGGGGGCTCAGCACACATCCTGGTCCAGTTTGTTAATGAACTGTTGAGGGATGATTGTGTTGAATGCTGAACTGAAATCTATGAACAACATTCTGACGTATTAATCTTTTTTTCTCTAGATGTGAGTTCTGAGTGGAGGGTAGTTGCGATGACATCATCATTTCTATAAAAGGGTGCACTAGACTTATGAAATATTCATAGAAATATGCTCTGGTTTAGACACCTAAATGTTTGTAATTAACTTGATGATTTAGTTGATTAGTAATTTACTTAATTAAAACAGCATAATTAACTTGATTATTAACTGTTGAACAGGATCGAAATAAAGAGCTAAGTTTATGTAAAGTAAATGGCCATTGAGAGATTGATCATTTGCAAATTCACATTTTTAAATATATTTTAAAAATATAATTTGCTAGCAGTGGTGTCATCAGATCAAAATAAATAAATACTTTTATATTAAAAAAAAAATCAAAGGGCAAAGGGGAAAGGTAGTGGATGATGTTAAGCATTTAAGGGTTTAGGGAAAATAACTGATAGATGAACAAAAACACAAATACACACATACATGCACACACACTCACACATTAAGATGATATATTAAGAAGACGCATGATATGATCTCTGCATGGGGTAGTTTTCAGAAATATTGGTGTGTTTTACACAATATCTGTTGCAATGATGTATATTGTTAATAGTTTTTAAAATTACAAAAAAAAAAAAAAAAAAAAAGAAGAAGATGGTGGACCCCGAATCAAACTAAAGCTGAATAACACACTGAGTCAGGGGAAGGTTTTAGTCACTCTTTCAATAAACCAGTAAGCTCAGTTTACTCTTTACTTGGTATGACTTGGAGCTGATTTTGCAGTTTTGCACTTCTCTCTCCTCATAGAAAAAAAAAAGAAAAAAAAAGGTGTGCCGGAATTTGATTCCATCCTGCTGTACTTGATGCTGAAATGTAGCTATCTGGCAATTTTAAAAATATCCTCAGAGCTCATAAAATTGACTCAAAATACATTGCTACATGAAAAATTTATCAGCACATCATATTGAACAAAGTTTAAAAATACAGATGGATCTTGGCTTCAGCCTGAGCACCCTGCAGGCTGTTTCTTTTATGAATATCTACATATTACAAGAAAAAATTTTCTTTCATATTATACTGTTTAAATGGAGAGTATATCATTATTTCCTAGCAATACTTGCATCACTGCTAGGAGACTGCTTTACCTACAAAAAAAGAAAAAAAAAAGAAAAAAAAAAACCTTCCAATTGTGTCTTTTACTAATAAAATTATTTCGGAGAACAATTTTATTTTCTTTGTGTAACAGAGCATTTAAAAAATTTTAAGAACATTTTTCCTCTATAAAAAAACAAATAAAAAATAAGGGTAATAGAAAGGCTCAAGGATGTTAGATGTTCTTCATGGTACCAATGCCAGTACAGAATATTTATTGTTAAGAGTCCATAATACTTTTTTTATTTGAAAGAATATTTAATGCATGTGAATGCTGGTCAGTTAGTTTGTGGATGAACTAAAATAATAACTAAATAATTAAATGTAATGTAATATAATAGAAGTTATATTTTTTTAATTATTTACATGTATACAATTTTCTAGTCTTCCATGCATGCAATCCTTCATAAATTAATCTAATATGCTTATTTAGTGGTCAATAAAAAAATTATTATTATCAGTGTTGAAAACAGTTGCACTGCATCATTTGTTTAATTGTTTATGGAAATTTTGATATATATATATATATATATATATATATATATATATATATATATATATATATATATATATATATATATATATATATATATATATATATATATATATATAGGATTCTTTAATTAATAGACAGTTTAAAAGTATAACTACTAAGCTAACTACTTTAAGTCTCTTTAGTCTCAATTTAAATTATTATATATTATATTACAGCAACATAGCAGATCAGGCTTTAGAGCATTCCTTTAACTTCCTGTTATATTCTTCAGTGCTGCCCTCTCTTTTCTGGAACTACATGGAAGACATTCGAACAGTACTGCAGTAAATGAAGAGGAGTAGAGACTTGGCAACAAATGCATCACGGTAACATGCAAAGTATATAGAGGTACAACAGTCTACAAGAAGACATTAAAGGGCATGTTAAATTAACTTTCAAAAGTTCAGGGATGTGATAAGTCCAGCAAACCTGTGATGTGTTTGAGGAGACCTATGCCTATAAATACAAGAGTAATGGCAGTGGTATTCTTTCATGACAATAAATTAATGGAACCCAAGGGACTTTTTATTCTGACATTTTAAATGAACTTTTCTTGGGATTTTTGAGGAGACAAAAACCGGGGAGAGAAGAAAAAAGAGAGAGAGGTTGAAAAAGGTGAGAATGGAAGTTTGGCAGAGAGTTGAGACGTTGCAGATAGATAGAGACATTTGAGTCCATCTTTATAATATACAGCACATATCATTCACAGCACTGCCTAATTCATTATCCACACTGCTGTGCAATTATGCAGCGTTGGCAATCCAGAGCACATACGGGTGTGCGCACACACTTTGTGTGTCACACTTTATCACCCGAGCTGAGGTCCGTCACACTAAATTACAGTGCCAATAAGACCTGTAGGCCAAAGCAAAGGGCCAGCCTTCCTCACACACACATACATACAAAATGCTATCACCTCCTAAAAGAGAGCGTGATGTTTAGCCGACTCATTACTTCTCTGTTTATAAATGTCACGTCACATGCTTGCATCGCACCTTTACTGGCCGAATTGAGAAGCAGCTTTTTCTCATGCATCCCTTTATCCACCCTCAATCACTCTGCGTCTTTCAATTTGGCACTTTGATCACCCCTTTCTCTCGGCGTTTCATTATCTTTCCCTTCCCGCTCTCTCTATTTCCCTCTCGCCTCAATAAATGCCTCCGTAGAGACAATAAACAAAAACAACGACCTCTTTAAAAACCCTCAATATGGCTCACTAGCAAATGAAGTCGCAGGGGACAAATTACCGCGGCTCTTGTTAACTCTGTCCTGCTTATTAATTCTGCGTGTTTTTTTAAAAACATCGGGTCGGGGCCGTATTTTAAAACGTCTTAATGGCCTCTGCCATTCCATTAACGTTCTGTTCCCCTTCTCTGCACTCTGACTGATGTGCAAGTCACCTAATTGCAGACAAATCGCTTTGCCACACACAATAATTTGGGTACTTTTGATGTTTAATTTTAGAAGCTGATCTAGCACAGCTCTTTTCCTTATTTCTTACTCATTGTTTAACTTGAAGGCTATTTTTCTTTTGCATAAGGTGTTTAGTTTGTGTCTGTCTCACAGCACGCATACACAATGAGGGGCACTGACTGCGCCACGTGGGAGATTGATTTCATAAATCACGCGCTTGTTTGTAATGGCTTTCTTTCCCTGGTGCTCTTTTTTCACCCAGCAGCAAAAGCCATTCAATAAATGGCACGTCACTGTTGTGTGTAATGCACAGAGACAAACAGAAAACTAATGACTGTAATGGGTTTCGCTGAATGCCAGGGTTGCAAAGTTTCAATATGCAAGGGGATGGGTTACAGTATGTAACCTGCTGTGTGGAGGCCGGTTGCTTGTACATGGGCTTGGTGTATGATGAGATGGTGATATTTGAGTGAAGTCAGGTGAGTGTGTGTGCATGCGTGATTCCTCTTGTGCAAGCAACCCAAACAACTCTCCATCTTAATGGGATGAAACATCCAGTACTTAATTGTCACTTTAACCTTTAGACTTTTTAAATGCGGCTGCCACCAGTGACAGCCCATTAAAAAAAAAAATTCTCAGTGGAAAGCACACTTTGTTAAATCATTGTGTGTCATCTCGCCTCCAAAAACAGCAATAACTAAATAAAATAAATATTTTAATAAAAAATTAAAATAAAAAATTAAAATCTCAGGTAGTCTGGCATAATCTTTTACAAAGCAGGGAAGTTTTGTTCAAATATTATAAATATATTTGAAAATATTTGTGCACCAAAAGTCATGTGGTGCAACCAACAGGTAGAAACAAAAGATAAAATTAAAACATAAAATATCATATAGAGAGGTCAAAGGTCATTAAGTCTCTTAATAAGATCGGATAATTTGATAATCATAATTTGATTAAAATGTGCACACCCAATGTGTATAACCACATATAAAACCAACATTGATACAAAGAGTACATTTCGCTAAGAACTTGTTGGATGTTTTAAAATATTTATAGTTCTAAAACTTTTGAATATTTCCTTTTACTTTATCAGGGACTCTTTTATTTGTCACTGACCCTAATAACAAAAGATGTCAGTAGTAAGTCACCACCATCTTATAAAACACTAGAGATGTTCTAAGCTGTAGGGAACAATTGACACAGAAATAAATTAAAGTTCATTCCAGAGCCAGTGTGTGTGTACATACATGATGAATTTGGTTTGAACAATATGTTTCATGTGCTGACTGCAAAATAAGCAACATATCATTTCACATCATTTAGACTAATACTTTGAGAGGAAAACACTATTTTAGAAAGGTTAGCTTTTGACCCCGCTGTGAAATGTCTGTCTGTGTGAGTGGAAATGATTCCCATTCATAATGGGAACTAAGAATTTGATTCCAGAAGTGACCAGCCTCAGGACAGCAGTTAGCTATTGCTAGGCTAACTGACATGTTAATGAGGCTATGAAAGCATTACTCTTGACTGCTAATCATTAAAGCCCATTAGTGATCTCCTAAATAAAACAACAGAAACATTATACTGCAGTCTCTCTCACTTTGACTCTGTACACAAGACCATGAGTTTACCATATCAGCATTAAAACAGAGACTTTCTCTATTTTTATAATTTCTTTCCTGCTGTAAATGTCAACATTTAGATTTTGCTTCATAAAACTCACTCAACAGTACAGCTTTTCTATAAAATGCTATTCTTAAATGGTCTCTCACTGTCATTTATGCTTAGAGTACCCGAGAAGGGTATTCCTGCACAACCGGAGGCTGCAGTTACAGGACCACAATTCTGTGACCGCAGCTTTAGGACCCTAGTATTTTGGTGACAGCGCCACCTACTGTACTGAATCAACACTAATTAAAGATGGACGACGTGGACAGCAACCAGACGGTGAGTATCGATATTTAATTAAGTTTTATTTTATAACGTTTAAACAGTGCAAAATTTACATAGTGAGAACTGCTACCTATGAATTAATAATTAATTCCCACCAAATTAAGAATTTGTGAGCTAGTTTTATTAATTACTACAACGTTAATTCGTGGCTATTATTTCATAAATCTTAATTGTGTTTTAATGACAAAGTATTATAAGTGAATCTAGCCTGCACATTAATTAAACTTATCAGATGACAAGAGCATGGTTGATGTAAGGTTTGTAAGATTTACCTGCAGCTTAATGTATTAGTGTGAATACTGGCTTAATAGTCGTTGTTTTACCATATTTATGTATAAAATATATTTCATAATTAAACTGAACTGACTGCCTAGTTGCAGTATGTGTTAGCCTGTTGTTTTGGCATTGTTTTGCAATGATAAATGAGGCATTTGGCAATTTTAATAGTTTGTTACAATTTGGCCTAATCTGCAGGTCTACTCCACATACAGTTATACATTGCTATCATGTGTTAGTTTCTGTCATGTTCTGCATGGCCAATATGAAGTGATTTTATGGATTCGATTAGGCTCATTGTAGGACAGATGATTAAAAAAGGCACTAGGGATATTTTCATGATCTCTCACTCTCTCTTTTCCAAGATACATATAACAATCCAAAAAGGGAGATCCCTGCCCGAATTGAAGAGATGCACCACATGCTGCAAGGACTTTCACTTTATATATATATATATATATATATATATTCCAGTTGAATATGTTAAACAAATGTTTCTTATTTATCTCTCTCTGTCTCTGTCTCTCGCTCTCTCTTTCTCTAAAGTTGAAGCCTACAGCCATTCTATCCATGCAGCAACTGATGGAAAAGGGGTTCACTTTGGTGCTGTTGTGATGTTGTCACAAAAATGACATGTATATACTGTACAGACCAAGAGTTTGGACACACCTTCTCATTCAAAGAGTTTTCTTTATTTTCATGACTATGAAAATTGTAGATTCACACCGAAGGCTATGAATTAACAAATGTGGTATTATATATGGAATTATAAACATAAAAAAGTGTGAAACAACTGAAAATATGTCATATTCTAGGTTCTTCAAGGTAGCCACCTTTTGCTTTGATGACTGCTTTGCACACTCTTGGCATTCTCTTGATGAGCTTCAAGAGGTAGTCACCTGAAATGGTCTTCCAGCAGTCTTGAAGGAGTTCCCCGAGAGATGCTTAGCACTTGTTGGCCCTTTTGCCTTCTGTCTGCGGTCCAGGTCACCCCTAAACCATCTTGATTGGGTTCAGGTCTGGTGACTGTGGAGGCCAGGTCATCTGGTGCAGCACCCCATCACTCTCCTTCTTGGTCAAATAGCTCTTGATGCCTTCAGTGTGACTCTACAATTTTCATAGTCATGAACATAAAGAAAACTCTCTGAATGAGAAGGTGTGTCCAAACTTTTTGTCTGAACTATAATATGTATATATATATATATATATATATATATATATATATATATATATATATATATATATATATATATATGTATGTATGTATATATGTATATAAATAAACATTCTTGAATCATTCTTGTGTCTTGCCTCTCAACAACTTTTAAAATATTGGCAGTAATTTAGTGACTCCATACGCTGATTCCAACTTTAACTTACCTGATAATGAGCTAATTCACCTAAAGGAAGTGAATCAATATACTGAGACATTTCAAGAGACAATTCAAGACTTTTAAGGTTCTTCATTTTTTACAATTGTTTTAACATTGATATACATCAATTTTACAAAATTGATATTTCATTTATATTTTGTGTAAATTCATGTTTCATGGATTTCATGAATTCATGTAAAATTGTGACTCAAAGCACTCTTAGTAATTTAACTCTGCTGCATTTTGAATCAAAAATCACATTTAAAAACATGCTACTGAGATTAATATATTGATGCTATATACAAAGTAACGTGACTGCAAACTAAACCAACAGGATACTAGAACTGCGTTCCTGAAACTGCAGCCATTGCTATATTGGCCAGTACGGTAGGTGGCACTGTCAGGAAAAACGTCTCTAGGTTACGTATGTAACCCTAGTTCCTCGAGGGAACGAGACGCTGCGTCAAAAGCGCTTTGGGGAACGCGCCCAGCGTGCGCGACTCTGAATATCGTGTGAAATCAGACCAATGGAAGAGCGTGACGTCACCGGCGGAGTGACGTAAGCGACCAGGAAGCTATAAAAGCACGTGCCACGCAGCTGGCGTCAGCTTCGAGTACCAGCAAGCGCCGGCAGGGGTGCCGGGGGGTATGGCTCCGAGACGCAGCGTCTCGTTCCCTCGAGGAACTAGGGTTACATACGTAACCTAGAGACGTTCCTCTTCAGGAACTCGAGCTGCGTCAAAAGCGCTTTGGGGAACGAGTACCAACGCCGCCAGACTACCAAACCCCTGCCTAGTGTGTATCCGAAGAGCACAGCTTAGGTCAGGAGGACTGAAGCGCCTGGAGTGACTGGCATGTCTAGGCCATAGAATCTGACAAACGTGGAGGGCGTGGACCATCCCGCAGCGTTGCAGATGTCCAGCATGGATACACCTGCTAAGAAGGCCTTGGAGGCCGCCATACCCCGGGTAGAGTGAGCCTTGGCTCCCGACAGCGGGGGACGACCAGAGGACTCATAGGAAGCGTTGATAGCCTCGACTATCCAACGACTGATAGTCTGCTTAGAAGCAGGAAAACCCCTCTTGGGGGGACCGTAGCATACAAGCAATTGATCGGTCTTTCTCCACAGGGCAGCTCTGTGGACGTATGCGTCCAGCGCTCTAACTGGACACATACAATTTAGCTTCGCCTGGTCGGGCTCCCGAAAGGGAGGAGGACAGAAGGCCTGCAGTACGACAGGTTGTGGTGTAACAGAGGGAACCTTAGGAACATATCCCGCTCGAGGGTATATGAACGCTTTAGTCATGCCTGGTGCAAATTCAAGATAAGTAGGGGCCACAGAGAGGGCCTGAAGGTCTCCTACTCTCCGCAGAGAGGTGATAGCCAACAGAAAGGAGGTTTTAAGTGTAAGGTGTCTGTCTGAGATATCTTGAATAGGTTCAAATGGGGGTCTGCACATTGCCTCTAACACCACCACCAGGTCCCACGGGGGAATACGGGACCGTACTGGAGGTTTCAGCCTCAGCGCACCGCGGAGGAAACGTGTAACTAAGGGGTGTCTTCCCAAAGACTGGCCATCGAGAAGGGCGTGGTAGGCCGCAATAGCCGCCACGTAAACCTTCAGCGTGGAGTGGGTCAACCCTGCAGAGAGCCTAGCCTGTAGAAACTCCAGAACTGTACCAATCGGGCAGTTTGCTGGGTCTAGCTGGCGGTCTCTGCACCATGAGGTGAAGAGTTTCCACCTCAGGGCGTACAGTTTCCTCGTTGAGGGAGCTCTGGATTGGAGAAGGGTCTCAACAACCTCGGTTGAGAGACCGGCTGCTAACAGTTGTGCCCCCTCAGGGGCCACACCCACAGCTTCCACAACTCCGGGCGAGGGTGAATTATCGTACCCTGCGCCTGCGAGAGGAGGTCTGTCCTGATCGGTATCTCCCACGGAGAGCCGTCGAGGAGCGAGACTAGATCTGAGAACCATACTCGGCCCGGCCAGAACGGGGCTACTAACAACAGACGGACCCCGTCCCGGCGTACTCTCGCCAGAACTCCCGGGAGCAGAGCAATAGGGGGAAATGCGTACAGATGAAGCCTCGGCCAGGTCTGTACCATAGCGTCCAGTCCCAGAGGAGCTGGATGAACTAGAGAGAACCAAAGGGGGCATTGAGACGTCTCTTGAGACGCAAATAGGTCTACTTGAGCCCTGCCAAATATTCTCCATATCTGCTTCACTACTTGTGGGTGAAGTTTCCACTCCCCGGGCCTCGGCCCCTGCCTCGACAGTATGTCTGCTCCCACATTTTGTTTCCCAGGAATATATACTGCTCTTAGTGAGAGGAGTTTGCTCTGGGACCACACCAGGATCTGGTGCGCCAGCTTGTACAAAGGGCGCGAACGCAGACCTCCCTGGTGGTTGATATAGGAGACCACCGATGTGTTGTCGGTGCGCACCAACACATGGTGACCCCTTAGGTCTGGGAGGAAGTGCTTCAGTGCACGAAAAACTGCTAGCATTTCTAGACAATTGATATGCCATGTTCGATGGCGATCGCTCCACAGACCACGGGCAGGGTGGCCACTCATGACTGCACCCCAACCAGTGAGGGATGCATCTGTCGCTAGCGTTACACGGCGACAAAGAGCTCCCAGCACCGGGCCCTGTTTCAAGAACCAAGGTTTCTTCCATACATCTAAGGCACGTAGGCAGCGCCGCGTGACCTTGATAGTGCGGAGTAGATTGCCCCTCGGGGAAAAACCCTTGGTCTTGAGCCACCACTGCAGGGGCCTCATGTACAGCAGGCCAAGAGGTATCACGTTGGACGCAGCTGCCATCAGACCCAACAATCTCTGAAATTGTTTGACAGTGAGTGACTGGCCTTGTTTGACTCTCTCGACTGAGATGCGGATCGACTCGATACGAGCAGGGGACAATCGTGCCTGCATCGTGGTCGAATCCCATACTACGCCTAGATAGGTGGTTCTCTGAACCGGAGAAAGTACACTCTTCTTGGCGTTCAGTCTCAAACCCAGCTCCCCCATATGTGCGAGGACGACATCTCGATGCCGAACCGCAGCCTGCTCTGACTGAGCTAAGATCAACCAATCGTCGATATAGTTGAGAATGCGGATGCCCTGCATGCGCAGGGGGACCAGAGCCGCGTCTACACATTTTGTGAACGTGCGGGGTGAGAGTGCAAGGCCGAAGGGAAGTACTCGATATTGGTAAGCTTCGCCCCCGAAAGCGAACCTCAGAAACTTCCTGTGATGCGGAAGGATGGATATATGGAAATATGCGTCTTTGAGATCTATCGTGACAAACCAGTCCTGGGACCTGATCTGTGCTACAACTTGCTTGATTGTAAGCATTCTGAATTTTAGTCTCATAACTGAACGATTTAAGACCCTCAAGTCTATAATCGGACGCAGCCCCCCATCCTTCTTGGGAACTATGAAATACCGGCTGTAAAATCCGGACTCCCTGTCTTGAGGAGGGACCACCTCGATGGCCTCCTTCTCTAATAGGGTTTTCACCTCCTGTTCCATAACCAGACCCTGCCTGAGGCCGACTACTGTCTGAACGACCCCGTTGAATACTGGCGGCGCGGAGCCGAACTGAATGCGGTAGCCTTTTTCTACTGTGTGCAGGACCCATCGAGATACATTTGGCAGTAGTTTCCACGCTGCTAAATAATCTACTAAGGGAATCAGTCTCTCGAGACTGATCTCTGGTGTAAGAGGCCCCCGCAGGGGCGGCGAGCGTCTCAGCCCCGCTACGCGCACGGGCGGAAGATACTGAGAGCGATACTCGCTGGGACCTGCTGCGCCCTGGATCACTGGCAGGGTTAGCAGACCGGCCCCCAGAGGGCGCTGAGGGGAGACGGGCACCGTGTACTGCGGTGTGTACCGCTCTACCCCAGCAGAGGCTGCCCTCTGAAACCCTGGGTTGTTGGCGTCAGGGTTTCTTGGCCGAGGACTTCTTAGCTTCAATAACCGCCCTGAGATCTGGTTTGGGCTGGGAAGTCCTCGGCCGAGAGCGTCGTCGAGACTCTCGTTCCCGACGCGGAGGAGCACGAGAGGCGACGCTCTGCTTCTGAGCCTCGCGGTACGAGGAGCTAGGGAGCGGCTGGGGCATCTCCCGCCCAGATGCCCCGAGGGAGCGACGAGGGAGGAACTTATGGAACGCCGCCGCTTGTTTGCGGGCCTCCTGAAACCTGTCGACGACAGAATTGACTGCGTCGCCGAACAGGCCAGTCGGCTGGATCGGGGCGTCCATGAGGCAGACCCTGTCCCGCTCTTTCATATCAGACAGGGTCAACCATAAGTGCCTCTCCGCGGCCACCATAGCTGCCATGGACCGCCCAATCGCTCGAGCGGTCTCCTTGGTGGCGCGGAGGGAGAGATCAGCGGTCCTTCTTAGCTCAGAGATATCATGGGACTTGATCTCCTCTCCCTCATCTAGCTCCTTGAGCAGATCGGCTTGGTACGCCTGTAACACCGCCATGGTGTGCAGACACGCACCAGCCTGACCTGCTGCCGCATACCCTTTGCCCACCAAAGCCGAAGTTGTTCTTAGTGGCTTTGAGGGCAATGCCGGGGCCTTTAGAGACGACGCCGCACCGGGGGACAGATAGCTCGCGAGCGTCTGTTCCACCCGGGGCATCGCTCTATAACCGCGCTCTCCCATCCCCACTACGTTCCCATAGTAGTCTGACGAGGGGATGTAGAGGCGGGCCGAGAATGGGCGTTTCCACGACCTGGAGATCTCATCGTGCAGGTCGGGAAAGAATGGCAGGCCCCGGCTGGGAGGTGGCTGACTCGCGCGCAGGAAGCGTTCATCAAGCTTGCTTCTCTGCGGTTCAGCTGCTTTCTCGGTGGGCCAATCGATGTTTAGCTTGGCCACCGCGCGAGTAACCACCTCCAAGAGCTCCTCATACTGCGGCGAGTGGGGTGGCGAATCCCTGTCGAGCGACTCCACATCAACTTCCTCCTCGGAGGAAGAGAGGCGAAGCGTCGACCCCTCTCCCTGAGTGGAAGGAACCGCTGAGCGTGCTTCCGACTCTAGGGATTGGGTGCCGGATCTGGCAGAAGTGGAAGGAGATAGGGACTGGCCCGTCTCCATTCCCTCCACCAGATCCACTTGCGAACCCCACGAGTGCAGCCGCCGTTCTGCCTCAGCAGAAGCGGGACCAGCACCGCGGGGAACGCTGGCGAAGGCCCCCTCCTCGAAGAGGGCCCTCCGGGAACGAAGCATACGCACCGACATCCGCAAACAGTGCGGGCAGTCGGCCCCCTCGAGAGCCGACTCGGCGTGCTTCGAACCCAGGCAAACCACGCAAAGGTTGTGTGTATCCCCACCCGTTATATATCTCGGGCAGGGAGGAACACACAGCCTAAAACGCGATTTGGAATCGCCAGAATGCTTAACTTTCGCCTTGCTTTTGGGCATTGTCTAGGAGCTCTTAAACTGGACAGACAACAGTAAATAAGACTCACAGACAAACAGTTTGACAATCACACACAGAGCGCTTGCTGAGAGACGCGAAGCTGACGCCAGCTGCGTGGCACGTGCTTTTATAGCTTCCTGGTCGCTTACGTCACTCCGCCGGTGACGTCACGCTCTTCCATTGGTCTGATTTCACACGATATTCAGAGTCGCGCACGCTGGGCGCGTTCCCCAAAGCGCTTTTGACGCAGCTCGAGTTCCTGAAGAGGAACTAGGATCCTAGAACTGCGGCCCAGATCTGCGGTCCTGAATCTGCAGCCTCCGGTTGTGCAGGAACATACTTTTGGAGTACCCGGCCTTCTTAGGGTCTCTGGGAGGGGTGCTGGAAAGTGCTCAGACCGGGGACTGCATAAGGGTGTCCATCAATACACGTGGCACCAGGACACCCTAGGCCGGAGGTTGATGATCGAATTTGTGTTTTTTCCGTCTGAACTTCGGCCGTATGTCTTGGACACTCTGGTAAAGAGAGTGTTGGAGCTGTCAACTAATCACCACCTGGTGGTGAGTTGAATCCAATGGTGGGGGAGGAAGCTGGACAGACTCGGCGGACCCAATCGTATTGTGAGGGTCTGTTGGGAACGTTTGGCTGAGCCCCCTGTCAGAGAGATTTTTAACTCCCACCTCCAAAAGAGCTTCAACCAGATTCCAAAGGAGGCTGGAGACATTGAGCCCGGGTGGACAATGCTATCTGCATCCATTGTCAATGTGACCACTTGGAGCTGTTTACAGTGGAGGTGGGCAGCTGTTGACCTCAACTGGGGATATCAATGGACGTTGGAAAGAATACTTAGAGGATCTCCTCAACCCCACCGACATGTCATCCTTTGAGGAAGCAGAGACAGAGGGCTCAAAGGTGGAATCATCCATCACCCAAGCTGAAGTCACTGAGGTAGTTAAGAAGCTTCTCAGTGGCAAGGCACCAGCAGTGGATGAGATCTGCCTGAATACCTCAAGTCCCTGGATTTTGTGGGGCTATCTTGGCTGACACACCTCTGCAGCATCATGTGGTGGTTGGGGACAGTACCTTTGGAATGGCAGAACAGGGTGGTAGTCCCTCTTTTGAAGAATGGGGACCGGAGGGTGTGTTCCAACTACAGGGGGATCACACTCCTCAGCATTCCTTGAAGAGTCTATGTCAGGGTACTGGAGAGGAGAATTTGGTCGATAGTCGAACCATGGGTTCAGGAGGAAAAATGTGTACCGGTTGTGGTACACTGGACCAGCTTTATACCCTCACTGGGGTGCTGGAGGGTTCATGGGAGTTTGCCCAACCAATTTACATGTGTTTTGTGGATTTGGAGAAGGCATTTGACCATGTCCCTCATGGCATCCTGTGAGGGGTGCTGTGGGAGTATGGGGTCCGGAGCCCACTGTTAAGGGCTGTTTGATACCTGTATGAATGGAGCAGGAGCTTGGTTTTTCTTTGCAGGCAGTAAGTCCGACTTGTTCCCGGTAAATGTATGACTCTGGCAGGGCTGCCCTTTATCACCAGTCCTGTTCATTATTTTTATGGACAAGATTTCTAGGCGCAGCCAGGGGCTGGAGGGTGCCTGGTTTGGGGAATACATGATTTCGTCTCTGCTTTTTGCAGATGATGTTGTCATGTTGGCTTCATCAGGCCAGGACCTTTAGCATGTACTGGGATGGTTTGCAGCAGAGTTCGAAGCAGCTGGGATGAGAATCAGCACCTCCAAGTCCGAGGCCATGGTTCTCAGCCGGATAAGGGCGACTTGTCCCCTTCAGGTTGGTGGAGAACTCCTGCCTCAAGTGGAGGAGTTCAAGTGTCTTGGGGTCTTGTTCACAAGTGAGGGAAGGATGGAGCGAGAGATTGATAGATGGATAGGTGCAGCTTCTGCAGTGATGTGTATACTGTACAGACCAATTTTCATAGTCATGAACATAAAGAAAACTCTTTGAATGAGAAGGTGTGTCCAAACTTTTGGTCTGAACTATAATATATATATATATATATATATATATATATATATATATATATGTATGTATGTATATATCTATATAAATAAACATTCTTGAATCATTCTTGTGTCTTGCCTCTCAACAACTTTTAAAATATTGGCAGTAATTTAGTGACTCCATACGCTGATTCCAACTTTAACTTACCTGATAATGAGCTAATTCACCTTAAGGAAGTGAATCAATATACTGTATAATTCAAGAGACTTTTCAAGAGACAATTCAAGACTTTTTAGGTTCTTCATTTTTTACAATTGTTTTAACATTGATATACATCAATTTTACAAAATTGATATTTCATTTATATTTTGTGTAAATTCATGTTTCATGAATTTCATGAATTCATGTAAAATTCTGACTCAAAGCACACTTAGTAATTTAACTCTGCTGTATTTTGAATCAAAAATCTCATTTAAAAACATGCTACTGAGATTAATATATTGATGCTATATACAAAGTAACGTGACTGCAAACTAAACCAGCTTCTGCAGTGATGTGATGTACCTATCTGTCGTGGTAAAGAAGGAGCTGAGCTGCAAGGTGAAGCTCTCAATTTACCAGTCAATCTATGTTCCTACTCTCACCTATGGCTATGAGCTGAGGGTCATGACCAAAAAGACAAGATCCTGGGTACAGGTGGTCTAAATGAGCTTTCTCCGTAGGGTGGCCGGACCCAACCCCCCCCCTAGAGATAAGGTGAGGAGGTGGCCACTCGGGAAGAGCTCAGAGTAGAGCCGCTGCACCACCACATCGAGAGGAGTCAGCTGAGGTGGCTAAGGCATCTCTTTCGGATGCCTCCTGGTCACCTTCCTTGGGAGGTGTTCCGGGCACGTCCCACCCTGGTGGGACTATGTCTCTCGGCTGGCCTGGGAACGTCTCGGTATCCCCCTGGAAGAGCTGGAGGAACTGTCTAGGGAGAGGGAAGTATGGGAGTCTCTGCTTAGACTGCTGCACCCACGACCCGGCCCCAAATAAGTGGAAGAAGATGGATGGATGGATGGATGGAAGAATTTGTCTTGTTTTTCAGTAAATACCTACATGTATTTTCTTATTTTTCACATGTTCATTGCTTTCACAAATCGAGCCAGAAACAAGTAAATGAAATAACTGTAAATTATTGACAGTATTGGAGGCAGATTGTTAGGAGCAAATGGCAGGTGAGTATCTAGGACTTAGAAACAGTTCAATGGGTCTTAGTTGAAGTTTGATAATGGTATTTGTTGCAAGATCGTCTGAGATTAGGAACTAGGAACTAAGGAGCACAACATAGGAGAATCGCAGGAGGATTGTCAGGAGTCCAATAGGTTAGTTTACACAGGTAAATCCACACAGGGTCTGGGACCAGTTTCGGGGTGGTGAACAGTAGACCGGATGCTGACAAACTGTGGTGAGTGTGGTTATGTAGCTGACTTGATTGGTGAGTGCAGGTGCGGGTGATCAGTAATCAGGTGACAGGGATCTGGTGTAAGTGGGAATGGTGACTGTGATAATGGAGGTGGCTGACAGATGACAGTCTTTTGTAATGTTGACTAGTCCAATCACACACATTGGTATCTCTCCCAACAAGGCGACCTCTTTGCACTTTGTGTTTACTCAGTTTTTTATTATTATTCCCAACAGTTAAACGGTTTCCCACAAAAAAAAAAAAAAAAAAAAAAAAAACGGGTACTGCAGCAGACCCACTTCCTGCTCCCGTGGCCTCAAATCATGAGGTAGGCATTTGTATTGCTGTAAATGTGTGTAATCTCATAAATACAACAAATCAAACATGGCTACCAGGAAGCAGTAGAAAAGGTCTATTTTAACACCGTAGTGCTAAAGGTCTCTGTCGAGGAGTTCATTGGTACACGTGTCCTATTTGTCTGTTCATTTTAGCTGCAGTGACTGTCTGGACTCGGTGTAGATCCAGAACTCCCATGGGCATCTAATTAAAACAGGTCACAGGCATTTATCTAACAGTAATTACCCCTCACTCACTCAATGAGGAGAGAGAGACTGCTACAGACCAGGGTTCATAAAGGAGAGAGAATGGGGAGAGAGGGATAAACAGTATTGATGGCTGAACCGTGAAGTAGACAAATCATGATTTTTATCTTATTTCTTTGAAATGATATCCAAAAGGAAAACGCATATATACAGAGATGTACACTTCTGTTTTGTCGTATACAGTATAGCCACAAAAATACAATATTTATCAGTGATGTTGTTAGTTTTTTAAATGGCAAAACTTTCACTTTAAAATCTAATACAATTTACAATTTTATTTTATTTTCACCTAATTTGATCAAAATTATGATATGACTCACCAGTAATAAATCAACACCCTTAGGCTGAATATTTCATCTAGATTAAATGTACAAAAACAGAAATATAAAATGTTTTTTAAACAAACGCATTTAAATTAATTTCAATATAATTACAGTTTTCCCCTACAGTTTATGTGATCCAAATTTTTGTCAATACCCAGAGACATATTGTATATGAAAACATTTATAAAAATTCCTCTGGGTACATGGAAAAAGACTCAATTCATTTATTAATTTTATACATTTAAGTGGATTGTAGATTTGTCAGCATTTATAAATGGATCCATATAGAGTAATACACAAGTAAAAATAACTTGTAAAGAAAATGAAATAAGCAGGAGGCTGCACCCGAACATAGATGAATATACCTCTGAACATGTTGAACAGACTAATCCAGAACTAACCCTTTACTCAAAAATCAGAAACTGAAAAAGATGCCATGTGTTTGCATGCCCAATGTCAACGATACCTCTGTCCAGACGGAGTGTCTGGCCACCAGGTGAGTGATAAATTGCACTGCTAAGAAGGAGGGATGCCTGTCCCACACACACACACACACCTGGCAGCTGATGTGTGTCTCATATAAACACCTCAGTATAGAGACATCACGTCAAGGTCACCTGTGCCAGCTAATCAGGCATGGTTGTGTGTGACCTGAAAATTACATTCATTGTGTGGATCAGCCAGCGATTCCCACAAGGCTTAATAAACATACTAAATAATGTCTTACTAAAAATGTAAAAACAAAGGTTTGGGGATAGAAAATAGCATAAGCTCTGTATAAAAAGAATTCAGTGGGAATTGTGTGCATGTAAACAGACATTAATGCATACACAAACATGTCATTATTTAAATATAATTAAAGGTAACTTTAGTAAAGGGACCAATTCTCATTAATAACTAGTTGCTTATTAGCATCCCTATTATTAACATATTGGTTGTTAATAAGTACTTATAAAGCACATTCTGCATGACCACATTCTACACCCCTAAGCTAATACTTAAACTGAACAACTACCTTATTAACTATTAATAAGCAGCAAACTAGTTTATTCATGCAAAATTCATAGTTAATGGTTTGTTAATAGCGAGAATTGGTCCTTAATACCAATCCTATTCCTAATAAAATGTGAACTAATTAACAAATATATTTTACCCTAAATTATGTCTATTTTGTTAGCATTTTCTTTAATCTGTTTTAATCATTGAAAAGCATGTCTAATTAATTTAAATCATGAAATTTATGCAATTTAACAATTTCATGTTTTTAATAATAACATTTTCACATGTTCATTGCTGTCACAAATCGAGCCAAAAACAAGTAAATAAAATGACAGAGTGAATTATTGACAGGATGGGAGGCAGATTGTTAGGAGAAAATGGCAGATGAGTATCTAGGACTCAAAAGAGTTCAATGGGTCTTAGTTGAAGGTTGATGATGGTTTTCATTGCAGGATCATCTGAGATTAAGAACCAGGAACCAGGAACTAAGGAGCACAACATAGGAGAATAAAAGGAGGATTGTCGAGATTCCAATAGGTTAGTTTATACAGGTAAATCCACACAGAGTCTGGGAACAGTTCGGGATGGTGAACAGTAGACCGGATGCTGACAAACTGTGGTGAGAGTGGTTATGTAGCTGACTTGATTGGTCAGTGCAGGTGCGGGTGATCAGTAGTCAGGTGACAGGGATCTGGTGTGAGTGGGAATGGTGACTGTGATGATGGAGGTGGCTGTGATTGTGATGAATTCCTGGCAATTGCATTTTCATTTGCGTTTTCAGCATCATGGAATTTACATTGCTCTTTTTATCATGTTACTTTAGGTAAGTTTCATGTTTAGATGTGGTTAATGTGTAAAAGCATATTTTCAAGTAATAATATCGAAATATTTATTAAAATTAAGTAAAATTACTTGACAACTGATACTAGATAAAACATTTTAAATAGCAACATGTTATTTTAAATAAACCATTTTAACAGACATTATATGAAACATTTAAATTAATCTCAGATTATAGTCTTTTAATAAAATTTTTAACACTTTTTTACTACAATTATTATTTTCAATAAAATTAATCTTTTTTTATTATCTTATATTTATGCTTGCAAATAAAAAAGGGACATTTCTTCTGGAAAGCATGTCAAAATAATTATTAAAATTAATTTTGTAGGTCTGTACTTGTGTGTGCGTGTTCTTTTCTTTCCTCATGCTGGCATTTAAATTTCAGTGTTTAAACTGATTGGGGTCCTCAGGTAAACTCTATTCTCTGCCTTCTTCACAGCAGAATAAATAAAGAATTATGTCACAGTTCAAATCATCTCAGATAAAGCTTCTCAGGTAAATCTCTCGCTCTTTTTCTCTCTCTGTGCTTGGCCTCTCGCCTCGCTGTCGCTCATTGTGTCACTGATGAGGCTGAAGTGTAAATAGAGACAGGGAGCGAAGAGATGTGACGGCAGTGTTCATGTGTTAAACTCGATAGCGTCTTCTCAGATAACGCACTGCACTTCCTTTCCTGTTCCTCCACATCAGAAGATCAGAGACAACAGAGGTGCATATGTATGTGTGTGAAAGTCGCCCCCTCTAAACCAGACGAGCGAATGGGTGCTTTGAATTGCATTCTAAAAACATATTCGCTTGCAAAGAACATGACAAATCTCTTCCACAAACCCCAAGGCTAGAGAATATGTTCACCTTATCTAGAAATTAAATACATTGATGTGTGTGTGGGTGTACATACTTAGCTTTACTTCAGGGACAAATTTATCCCCAGAAGTTAGCTAAAACTGACAAAACCTTAATTTAGGGAAATCCTGAAAAGGCTTCATTTCAGAAAATAAAAAATAAAAATAAAAATAAAATTCATGTTAATAATAATATTATGGAAATAAAATTATTATTAATAATAATAATAATAGTAATATAGAAGCTAAAAAATAAAAATGGTAGTTGTGATTTTTTTTTATCTCACAAATCAGACATATGAAAAATTCTGACTTTCCTATTTACTTCTGACTTTTTTCTTCCTCAAAATTGTTTATATGTAAGCTCAGATAAAAATTACACTTTGTAAGATATAAACATGCAATTCTGTGACAAAAAGTTCAAAAGTCAACACTTTTATAAGAGTTAAGAGTTTATTATATTTCATAAATCAGACTTTTTTTTCTCAGAATTGTAAGATTTAATCTCAGAATTGAGAAATATACATTCAGAACTGAGATAAAACTTTGCAGGGAACGTCCGAAAAAGCTTCCATATATTTGTACCAGCTTATCATTATTTAAAGATGATCTTAAAACAATAGATGTGTGTCCCCATTTAGATATCTAGTCAAACTACTTCCCTTCATCAAAATTATCCAACAACATAGCAAAACAAGATACAAGAACTGCTACATTATTAATGTACAAAAATGAAAGTAAACACTGAATGACTTTTGCTTTGGTCAGAGTTGGAGTGTGGGTGAAATTTCTGTGGGAGTTCAAAACAAGCTCTTTAGCTTCATAGTGCGCAAAACTACTACATGCAACTAAATAAGCGTCAGGCTTATTTAATGTTTCCGTCGATGAGAGGGTGAGAGAGGGAACGACGAGAGAGAGAGAGAGAGAGAGAGAGAGTAATATTAATAATAATTTAGGGTTTTGGCTGGTCTGGGATGAAGAGAAAGTTCAAAGCAGCAGTCACTCACCATTCAGTCAAACTGACATGATCTATGTGACAGGCCTTGCCAAATCTCTTCCTCACACACTTAGAGATAAGTTAAAATAAACTCATTGCATGTCGGTTCAGCTGTTTAATAGAGTGAACTCTGAACACTTCTCTACTCCCACACACATGCACCTCATGCATTTATGCATACATACAGACAAGCAAACATAATTATGCATGCAGATGTGTATACTATATATTCTAGATGTTTGTTCTTTAGCCTGTATATAGATGTCCCAAAATACATTTGGACACTTTTGGATACAACATATGAATTTCTGTAGATAGATAAAATATTCAACCAAGTTGGCATCTGAAAACCAATTATTCAAAAGATTATCCTTTTTTGCACTTGGGTCAATGACATTTAATCCTATCTATTAATTTATTCAAATTCCAAGCAATTCATGCATGCAATGACTGGAATACATTTCTTACAAGATAATCTTACAAGTTTTTTTACATTTCAGCCTTCAAAATGATTATATATATATATATATATATATATATATATATATATATATATATATATATATATATATATATATATATATATATATATTTTTTTTTTTTTTTTTTTTTTTTTTTTTTTCAAAGGCATCTCATTCTTGTCAAGGAAATCTTTATTTACAAAATGTAACAAACAAAAAAAAAATCTTATTCTTATTATCAGAAATATGATTAACATATATATATATATATATATATAGATATATATATATATATATATATAGATATATATATATATATCTATATATATATATATCTATATATATATATATATATATATATATATATATATATATAGAGATATATATATGGGTGTAACTGTACGCAAAAATCACGGTTCGGTACATACCTCGGTTTTAAAGTCACAGTTCGGTTCATTTTCGGTACAGTAAGGGAAAGAAATGCAAACATTAAACTGCAGGTAGTTTATTACTATAAACTTTTTTTTAACAATTTGTTTTTTTTTTAATACTTTTTATTTACACAAAATATTGCATTGGGTCATTCAGTACACACGTGCACCATACCGAAAGCACTGTTCCGAAACAGTCCGGTATGAATACACGTACCGTTACACCCCTAATATATATATCCCTATATTTTTATCATGGACACTCTTATCATTTCTTTAAGATCAATTCTTATTGTCAATGTGTTGTCTAACAATTAGAAATTTAATATTTAAATAAAAGGCATGCATATATTGTAACTGTTGCTTAACTGGCAGTTCACAAAGACTCACCCTCCGTAGTTACTGTTGCTATCCCAGACAAATAATGCAGCTTTCACACTACAGGTTCTTCTCACGTAGTGAAAAAAACATGGGTAGAGGGGACAATGTGTAGACAGACAATACAGACCTTGCTACTTTTGATATGAAACAAGGTCTCAGGACTTTCATCTTTTAAATTTTGGCATTTCTAAAGAAATTCAAACAATAAATGCCATTTTGTGGCTCTTCAATGTGTTGTGACAGATCACTTTATTGCCTCATTTTAAACACGTGAACCAATCGTCTATTCATATTTCCATAACATTTACTTTATCAAAAAGTATTTTAAGTCAACTGCGTAACACACCATTTTTCATGTATAAGTACACCAAAATGAATCTACTCTCCTGACTGATTTGTGGTTAAGTCAAGAAGGGATAGAGCTTCAGCTTGGGTACTTTCTGTGCGAAAAAACACACACAAAATAAATACTCTTCAGTTTCTTGCACAGGCCGATTGTTTTGTGCCTTTACACATCAGTGTATTGTCACAAGCTGTGGGTTAATTTTTTTTAAAAAATTTTTTTACTTTATTGTATTTTTATGCTGTGATTCCCATCCACTTACATTATAAGACTGATAGACTCCAACGGCTTGTGTTAAAAATCTTGGTTTGTGTTCTACTGAAGAAACAAAGTCACCTACAGTACATCTTGGATGCCCTGGGGGTAAGCAGATAAACATCAAATTTTTATTTTTGGGTGAACTATCCCTTTAACCCTCCACACATATTTATATTTAGTTATATTTTTTAAAAAGTTTTAATTCAGTTGATCTTTTTACCCCATTTTAACATTCTATGAAGACTGGCCATAGATGTTGGGCAAGATGGCGGATAGCATCAGTGGCACATACCAGGCCTTTATCATAGTCCGTGTGTCTTCACATCCATCTCCGATTATAGCATAAATTAATTTACGCCTGCTTTATTCTCAATGGACAGATGCCAGTTTTGTAAAGAAAATGAAACTTATTTAGTTTAGTTGAAAATTTACGCAATAAACAGCAATGTTAAAACTGTGTATTTATACTGTTTCCATACCATGTATCATGTCTTCCTTTATTCTAATGTGTATCATTAGCCTCTCTGAGTGACGCGACTGTCAGCACTGCCAGTCATATTAATAAAGAGCACGCAGCTCAAATAACTGCCAGAGGAATACTCGGACTGATTTAATAATTTTTACTTAGTTTATTTGTTCATTATATTCATTGTGATTAAGCTCCCGTTCTTTTTCACAGCATAATGACATTCAATTGTTGCACGCAATCACAGAGATATAACTCGATTAAGATGATCAAACTTATTTTAAATGATCTTTGGGCTGGAAAATATTTCTATATAAGTATGACACTATTGAGATTGCATAAGTCAGCACGTGAAAGAAACGTGAGCAATAATACAAGTTTGCCCTAAAGCTTTAATTGAATCCTTCTATACAGCCTTTAGTCATAATTAATATTTTAAGTTTTGGCTAATTCTAATGCACTTGTTACAAACTATGGTAGTGCTAAACGTAAAACAAAGTGCAAGAGGAGGATCTGGAACAAATGAGGAGTTTACTGACAACGAAGGAAAATACAGGCAATATACTAGGTTACATTCAGCATTAACATTCATATACACATTTACACATCTACTATACATTTACAATCACGGACGAGGGAGAGCTGAACAGACCGGGTATTTAAACACTCAGGAGGTGATGAGGGAACTGGAAACAGGTGGGGATCAATCACTTAACCAAAACAAGAACAGGAAGACCAAAAAAGGAAACAGAAAGTTCATAAACGTGACAGTTTGCCCCCTCCCGGAATGGTGCGTCCTCGCACCGCAAGAGGAATACCAGTGGAGGGAGGGTGGGGGTTCTGGAGACGGGCGAGGAGCAGGCTAAGAGCAGGTGATGAGGGAGCATGGAGGTAGGGACCAGGGCGGAGTGGATGGAGGGAGGAGCCAGGGAGGAGCCCGGAGCAGGGGGAGCCAGATGGTCCACCAGAGACCAGCCAGGACAGAGATCCATGGTGGAGTCGATGGCGGGAGGAGCCATGGTGAAGGAGGGGTCGACGACACAAGGGGGCTGACAGGCGGAGACTGCACCGGTGGGTGAGGAGCCCAAGATGGAGCAGCACAGCCGCAGAGCCAGGGTGACGTCGAGGATCCGGAGGGCCTAGGTGGAGCAGAAGGCTCAGGTGACCAAGGCGGAGACCGCTGTGGAGCCGGAGCGACCAAGGATGGAGGTGGAACCAGATGGAAGGAGGAGCCTGACAGAGCCGGAGTGATGGAGTGACGAGGTGAAACCAGAGGAGTGGAGTCCCGAGGCGGCGGATGGTCGACGACGAGGGAGCCCGGTTGAGCAGGTGGGATGCCAGGCCACGGTGGAGACGAGGGAGCTAAGAGCCAAGGAGGAGCCGCTGGGTCGAAGAACCGAGGAGGATTCCAGGGCTCGGAGGCTGGAGGCGGAGACAGGGCCTTAACGCGCCAAGGCTGGAGCAGTCCAGCGGCGAACCATTGCGCCCAGATGGCGCGGGCTGAGGGTGAGCTGCGGGACTGACTGGCACCAGCAGGGATGATGAGGAACTGGCTGGTCTAGGAGGAGGAGAGAGAGGAAGGATGGGAGGAAACACAGGAGGATCAGGGCTGGACGGAACCAGCGGAAGTGGAGCAGCGGGACTGGAAGGTTTAGGAGGAGGTGGGAGAGGGAGGCTGGGAGGGAATACAGGAGACACAGAAACTTTGGGGCTGGGCGGAACCAGTGGACACACAGAAGATTCAGAGATGGGCGGAACCAGCGGACACACAGAAGATTCAGAGATGGGCGGAACCAGCGGACACACAGAGGATTCAGAGCTGGGCGGAACCAGCGGACACACAGAGGATTCAGAGATGGGCGGAACCAGCGGACACACAGAGGATTCAGAGCTGGGCGGAACCAGCGGACACACAGAAGATTCAGAGATGGGCGGAACCAGCGGACACACAGAGGATTCAGAGATGGGCGGAACCAGCGGACACACAGAGGATTCAGAGCTGGGCGGAACCAGCGGACACACAGAAGATTCAGGGCTGGGCGGAACCAGCGGAAATGGAGCATAGGAACTGACTGGAGGAGGTAGGAGTGGAAGACTGAGAGGGTATACAGGGGGATCGGGGCTGGACGGAACCAGCGTAGAAACAGGAAATTCAGGGACTACATTGTTTGGTGGAAGAATACTGTTTTTATTTATATCATTACACTTTGCTCTGTTTTATTCTGTGAAACTTTACTACTTATATGGAATAACCGTTTTATAAAAGCAATTAGCCCAGTGAAGCCATGGTTTACTGTGAAATTATAACAGTTAATGGGATGAACATTTTTGTTTTATTCTAAAAACTACTGACAAAATTTCTCCAAAATTTTCAAACAAACATACATTTAGAGCAATTTATTTATTTATTTATTTATTTATTTTTTGCTGAAAAATTATAACTAGTCAAAACAACAAAAAAGATGTAGTGTTTTTATCATAGATATTTATAGATGCCCCATACCGCTCTAGGCATGAAGAAGCGGCCGCCATCTTGGACGTCATTCACCACTGTCTGTTCTTACATAGCTGTTGAACCATTCTGGGCTGTATTGTGGCATCTTTCAAATATTCAGTGATTACTACACTGAATGACATCAAGTTGACCATTACAATATGGCGGACGGCTTACATATAGCATCCCATAGAAACAGTCTCTATTGAGCCATCTACGTACAGTACATATATCTATGGTTTTTAAGTTTTAAATAATGCAAAGAAAACAAGTTCATGTTCATTTTTAAACAACACAATAGTAATGTTTTTAGGAAGAGTTCAGAAATCAATATTTGGTGGAATAACCCTGATTTTCAAAGGCATGCTCTCCCCCAGTCTTTCACATTAATGTTGGGTGAATTTATACTTCCCCTGGCACAAAAATCTAAGCAGCTCAGCTTTGCTTGATGTATTGTGACCATCCATCTTCTTCTTGAATACATTCCAGAGGTTTTCAATGGTTCAGGTCTGGAGATTGGGCTGACCATGACAGGGTCTTGAAGTGGTGGTCTCTCCACACATTGACTGATCTGACCTGAGCTGTGTGGCATAGAGAGAGCATTGTCCTGCTGGAAAAACAATGTTGGGGAACATTGTCAGAGCAGAAGAAAGTAAGTTCTTCCAGATCGTCACCGATTCTCCACCAAATTTCACAATGTAGGGCTTGTACTGTAGGCTTGTCCAGATCTCTATCTAACCATTAGACCAAGCTGAAACCTGGACTCGTCAGAGAAGATGTCCTTATGCCAGTCTTCTATAGTTCTATGGTTTTTAGTTTTGCACGGCTTCATCCCTGCCCCTAGGAGCCTGTTTTAAACCGTTGCCATTTGCCATTCTTTTTGTAGGTCAGTTCATGTCATCCTATGGTTGTTGAGTGACCTTTGAATGAGTTGGAAGTCATCCTGGTCAGTAGAGAGTCATTTTTGCCCTCTGCTGGTCTTTGTTGTGCCCAATGTCTGCGGCGTGACCTTGTTCTTATTAAGATTTGGTTTAGGTGATCACCTAATCAGTACTTAATTAAGCAGAAAGAGATTTTGTAATTCAACAGACGCTGGAATGGAATGGTTGCCACACATGTAGAGATGCTGATTTAAGAAAAATTTGGAGAGCTGTATGTGCATTCACTTCAAATAACGAGTAATAAAGGAACTAAAGGAACAAAAAAATGAATTATCTGTCGCTTTGTTCATTCACATATTGTTCTTTTGTTAGCTGTATACATGAGTCATCTTCAAAAAGATGCCACTGCATCTTAATACCAATTACATTTTCCTCTCCTGCCTCATAACGTAATGTGTGTGTGGTTGAAGCAGGGAGGACATGTGAGATGCGGAGGATGTTTAGCATTGGACCGTCTCCTTTGATCAGCGTTTTACAAAATTGCCACAGGCTGCCTGCAAACTCCACCACTCTCTCTTTTCCTGACACAGATAGACATGTACGCTATAGAGTGACAGAGAGAGAAAGGGATGAAAAAGCAATAAAGAGAGGTAAATGAACAAAGTAGCTGGGTTTATTTGTAACATCATGTTTGATATGACAGGTACAGTGCATCACAGACACAATGTGCTCCCTGGTGTGTGAACTCCACAGATTTGCAATGTGTGCTATACACAAAAGCCTGACGTAGGATATTTCAGTCTCATGTGTGGCAGCAGCTTCTCCCAGATCTCATCAAACTGATTTGAGAACAGGTGAGGGGAAGAGGCACCTCAATTGCTGTTAAAATTGGAAAAGGATGGCTCAGCACAATAGCAACACCTTTTATTTAGTTATTCTCAAAAATAGGCATAGTCATGTTAAAAAATGGATAACAGTGAAAAAAAATAACTTTTGAGTGTTTTAAGCACTGGTATGCTATTTTGTTGAATCTTTGAGTTTCAGAGTATTAAAAATTAACTGTGTAACTTCATGCATATTGAGGAAGTTGCCACAGCTTTTCTATGGATTTATAGTGTCTCATATGCTACTGTCTCCATGTAATCTCAGATGGTTTCTATTATAGTCAGATCAGATCTCTGTGAGGGTCATACCATTTGCTGTAGGGCTCCTTGTTCATACAAAAATCACACCAGATTATTCTCAGAAGGGATGTGTGAATCTATTTGATATTTTCTAGTGGCACAATAAAGCAAAAGTTAACCACCTGAAAGGGACAGTTCACCCCAAAAATAAAATTATTTCACTATTTACTTCCCTCTTGTAATTTCATAGACTGATTAATCTTTGAAAAACAACTTAACACATTTTAATCAAATCTGAGGCTTCTGACCCTTCACTGAAAGTCCAGGTAACCAATATTTTGAATATTTAGAAATGTCATAAAGGCATTATAAAATTAATCCATGTAAATCAAGTCAATTAATCCAAGTCTCACGAAGAGATTTGGTCACTTTGTATGATGAACACATTTAATTTAGGCTTTTGTGTATTTACCAGCCCTTTATGACCTTATCTGATCTTCTAAGTTTTGGTTACCTGGACTTTTAATGGAGAGACATAAACCTCTCAGAGGTTTATTAAAATAATATTGTGATTAGAACACTAACTAAATCATATGAGTGTGGAATGAATTGAGCATGAATAACTTATGACAGAATTTTCTTTTTTGGGTAAGCTATTAACATTTTTGGATTGCTTAAACACTGTAAAAAATGTCATGCTGAGGTAACCTTTTCCAATTTTAAAAAGCTCTGAAGTGGAGGGTTTTCGGCAGGTTCAGGGCTGAGACTGGTTTGTGCTCTTCAGTCAACAGACATATCAAACCAGGAAGGTCTCATTAACTATCAGCTACAGCAAATATATCAGCTAATCTGACTCAGCTTTATTTCATCTGCTATCCCCTCAGTAACCGTCTTCATGTCTCTCTTTCACCCTTTCTCTGTCACTCTCTTTCACCCTATTGATTCAGTGTCAGTTCAATTAAGCTTAAACTGCATTGCCCAGTCATTCCAATGTAAAATTTTATCCAACACGATAAATGAAAACAAATAAATTAATTATTTACATGTTTCATAGGCTATAAATTAAACATATATTTGTAACTAGCATTTCTGTGACATTGTCAAATATATAAGGGAGTATTTCTAAACTTTGTCATATGCCTGTAACAACTGATAAATTCAAGTATATATACACATATACATATATATATATATATATATATATATATATATATATATATATATATATATATATATATATATTAGGGGTGTAACGGTTCACAAAATTCACGGTTCGGTTTGATACGATACACTGATGTCACGGTTCGGTTCGGTTCGGTTCGGTTCGATACGTTTTAGATACAGCAAAATGTAAAAACATCTCAACTTTTCAGAATGCCGCAAGCGCACCGCGGGTCATGTGACAAGAACCAACCAATCAGCTTCATCCTTTCCCGTAACAAGGTTGAGAGCTCAGCCAAGATGAAGGAACAGCTGATCATAGTTGTATATGGATTGCAATTTTGAAATAAATTTAGTAGCAGAGCTACTGCAAGCGATTTTTAGAGCTGCAAATCCATTTATCCTTCGCTGAAATTTCCGCGTCTCATGGAGAGAGCACGTCATTGTTGCTTAGCAAAGACAGACGCCTCATGAGCGCTTCTGCCCGAGCGCTTTGGAAAGGAGGAGAAAGACGTGCTTAGCGTTTTCCACGCGTTTTTAGGAGCGATATGTGAACGGCCCCTAAGGCGCTCGCTCACTCAGCACGCGCTGAAGGCTCGTTGCAAAATGTCTAATGCATTTAACAGACCAGAAATATAAGATCCTAAAATAACCAACAGGTCTGGTGTTTGGGTTGGATTCCCTGTAAGCTATAGTGTCTAAATGCTGCAGGGATAGTTTGCTGCGTGCATGTTTCTCCTTTTTTTCGTCTTTTCCCAGATAGTACTGACGCATATATCCCAGATATTCCCGCTGGTGTTATTTTTTTTTTTTTTTTTTTTTTTTTTTTTTGTGTTCCCGCTGGTGTACCCTGTCATGTTGCAGATGCGACATACCGTTGTTTTTTTATCCACCACTCTCTTGCCATCACCATTATAGCTTAAAGGGAATCCAAAGTGCACCCAAACACCAGACCTGTTGGTTATTGGGGGATCTTCTCATTTCTAGTCTGTTAAACGCATTGGCTATTTTGCAACGAGCCTTCAGCGCGTACTGAGTGAGCGAGCGCCTGCTGAGTAGCCTAACATAAACATATAAGATGGTGTTTTTTTCTTCTTCGGGAGTGTCAGGGGCGTTGCCTGTTACGTTGTTTGGGTTATTGGGCTACCTTGTTGAACGCATATCATTATATTTCTATCTCTCTCTTTTTTTTTTTTTTTTTCCAAATATAATTAATTACTCCAACGAACCGTTCGGTATACATAATGCGTACCGCGTACCGAACCGAAAGCATCGTACCGAACGGTTCAATACGAATTGAATGAGTTCCTGTGTTTTCCATGTCTTTGAATAGAGATATCATGTTGAAGAAAACTCCATCGTCTCCTTGCTCCTTGATTCCTGTGAAATGTGACAATGGCCTTATGGATAGAGAGTCGGACTTGTAACCCGTGTTACAAGTGTTGAACGACTTGGCACATTACTGGTTTATGCATACACAGGTAATGAGCTTACTGCTTTACATTTAGATGGCTGGAAAGCATTCACTTGAGCATAAATCTACATGTACAACAACAGCAGATCTAAACAGACCAAATACATTACCATTGTTGTATCCATTATCATGCTCAAATCATTTGTCATAATAGAACTAACTATTCACTATGACTTGTGACTCACTAACTTGCTGCTTCTTAATAGTAGTTGTCAAGGGTAGGATTATGGTATCTAGAATATTGTTGATGCAGAATAAGGCATTAATATTTGCTTTATAAGTACTAATAAAAAGCCAGTATGTTAGTAATGTGAATGGAATGCTAAAAAGAAATTGTTAATAGTGAGAATAGGTCCCTATACTAAAGTGTTATCTAAAACTATATCAGTTTTCTTAATTTTAGACTCAACTTGATCTGAATGTTGTTAATTTCTTGGAGAAATTTTTATGTTTATAGCTTTTCAATTAAAGGGGTCGTATGATGTTACTAGATTTTTTTCAATTTTATTTGGTGTAATGCAATGTGTTTATGTGGTTTAAGGATTAAAAAAACATTATTTTGCACATTCTTTACACTATTGTTTCTCCTCTATGCCCTCGCCTCTCTGACACAGCTCATCATTCTGAAAAGTGAGGTGTATGCTGATTGGCCAACTATCCAGTGCATTGTGATTGGCCGAATACCTCAAGTGAGTGATGGAAATGTTATGACCCTTAACACTGTGATGCCGTGTGTCCCGGCACAAAGACACAAAACTAATAAAACCCATAACAAACAAAGCATTTGTTGCATCCAGTGGGGACATTTATAATTACCAATTATAATGACTTATACTGTCTTTTTACGTGTTGCATTGCATATCACACCGCCGAAACATACAGCCATGTCTGCATTTGTGATCAGAGAAATGACAAACAACAAGCTCTAACAGTTACTCTACACTACTCAAAACTCACATTTGAATCATCAGTGGAAAATCCTTTACATATGAAAAATTACTTACAGACTGTGTGTCAGAAGTGCCAGACTGTACTTGCAAAGTTGGAATTGACCCACTTTATAGAAACGGCATTGTAGGCTACTCTCACAAGAAACAGTACTTGTCCTTCACAAAATGCAATGCACACATCTGAATATTTGGGTTGAACTGCTCTGGAACAGTGTTTTAAATACAACTTAACCACTGATTTCTAGCTGTGTCCTCTTTTGGAAGGCCAAACAAAATAATTTCACTTTCACAACAAAACACACAGCGTTTCCACAACATGGTGCCAACGGCAACAGCGAGAATTAAAGTTATGCCTTCTTTCTTTGTATAAAAATCTGTGCAGTGTTATGCAAATCTTCCCACATCGTGATGTAGACGTGGGGGCATGTTAGAACGAGCTGTTTTAGGTAGGAATGGTTGACTCCTTACTTTTATAAAGAATATCTCTTTGGATTTGAGACTTTATATACAACTTTACAGATCGTCTTTATACACCAAGAGCTTGAAACACTCCAAAGAGATAGGAAAATTTGAAATCGCATCGTATGACACCTTTAATACAGTCTGAGTCAGTGTGAGAATGATTAAAGAGGAAATCATTTTTTCGTCATCATTTACATAATTTACCCTTATTTCAACCTATATGTTTCTTTTTTACATGAAAAATAAAAGATGATATTTTGAATGTATTCCTTTTTTGATGCACCACATCTTTAAAGAGAAGCTGAAATGTATCACTTATCTGGATTTTTTTATTCAAATTTTAAGACTTTGACATGGCGTACAGTATTTTTTTCTTCTGTCTCTCACTCTGTCTCTGCATTTGGCCTGCCTATCTTTGTGTCTCCGTGTAACAGCCTATCAATGTCTCTTTGTCTCTCAGGTATCATGTTATGTACATGAGTGTGTAATGAATAATACTGTAGTTCCTGTATAGAGTATCAGGTCAGATCGATCTCATCAACCTCTCCCTGTCTGCCCACTTCAATACCATACCGCTGTGTGCCAGTGTGTGTGTGTGGGAGTGTACCAACTCCTGAAACATTGGATACACAGACGTTCAGATTTTAAAACACTGTCTAACACACACTTACACGTGGACAGGAAGCTGGTCATCCTGAGATAAGATGACTTCTCTGACTCCCATTTCATGCAATGGTTTTTGAGCTACTGAAAAATACAGCACTTTCCTGTCATCTTTTTTCCCTTCTTGCCTCTCTGTCTCACTTACAAGTGAATGGAATGGAAAATGCTGGATACATGAAAGGTGATACCTGCACACAGACTGTTTCATCTGCTGAGTGTGGCGAGATGGAGCTTTGGGACACCAAACATAACATTTCATGAGAAACACTGAGAATGAGAGAGGCTTCTGACTGATATTTTTACATTAACACCTGTGGTGAGCAGTTTACAATGAACCAAAACAGAAAAGAGTGTGGTATTTTCATAAGAAATGAACTGTTTCATGCTGAGTTGACATCTGTTGACAAAGCACAAAGAAAAAAAGGCTAAATGCAAACAATAAATGTCAACTAAACATAAATGCAAAAATGCAAAGGTTGTGTGTCTAATTTGACTCTATGGTCAGTGGTTCTCAATTCTGGAGAATGTTTCACATATTGAGCACACCTCAGTTTATTCAGTAGATGTTCCAAGATCTGAAATGGCTGAACATGCCTACTTCTGTACTTTATAGTATGCGAAAGTATGCACTTCATATTAAGATATTACTACACATACTTCATGAATTTTCAAAAGTTTGGGGCCAGTAAGATTTTTAAATATCTGTAACTCATTATTATCAATGTTGAAAATAATTGTGCTGCCTAATATTTTTGTTGAAACTGTGATGCATTTTCCATGATTCTTGAAAAATATATATTTTTTTGTAACAATGTAAAAGTCTTTAATGTACTAAACTATGCCACCACTGAATTTTTTTTTTTTTTAAAAAGGACCTTTATACATATTCACAGTTTTTTTTTTTTTCTATAAATTTTAGCATACCTACACCAAACCCATTTGTCAAGAGTCAGGACAGATCATAGTCTAAAAAATATTTTTGTATTGCCAAAATAAAATCAAAGATTTCAAATAAAAACATGGTAATAACTATGTAATACCATCATATATTTTATACATGAGTCATGGTTCTCATGAATGATTGTGAACAGTAATACAGCGGAGAAGAATTTTTGAATAAAGTCATTATTCTTGTTTTCTTTGTGCACAAAAACGTATTCTAATTCTGTAGCTCGGTAAAATTGTGGACTATTTTAATGATAACTTTACTAACTTCCTGGGCCTAGAACCATTTCAGATTTCATAAAAAATATCTTAATTTGTACTCCTAAAATGAAAAGGTTTTACAGGTTTGTAACTACATGGGGGTGAGTAAATAATGACAGAATTTTCATTTTTTTGGGTGAACTAAACTTTTAAGATCCATTGAATTTGAATTAAAGAAAATGTAAGACTTTTTAATGCCTTTTATTAGAAAAACGTTTCAGTTAAGAATTTTCAAGGACCTATGGCCACCTTGTTTAATAAAATTTTTAATCTCTCTCTGTCTCTCTCTCTCTTTTTTTTTATTATTTATTTATTTATTTATTTTTGCTTCAAACATCCCCTCCCCACAACCCCTTGGGGCCCCCAGACCCTTTCTAGAAATCCACTGGTGTAAGATACCTTTCCTTGCCACAACTACAATTATTACTGCATTTTACCTTTGTACAGCAGTATTTTGTGTCACATTCTTTCTTTTGGACCTAGAAGATTGTTCAAAATGTCCTGTAGGAGATGTCTGGGTAAACCTTTGTGTTGTGGTAAAGCTTGGTTTGTGTGGTTAGAGAGGAGCAGTGAGGCCAAAATTCACTCCCATTTCAGAGCGCTATGCTACTGTGCCACTACAAACAGGCAATTATTGCCTCAGTCAAACCCACCTTTACAACCCATCAAAGCTTCCAGAGGGGAAAAATTGCCAGCCGCTTGAAGAATTACAATTTATTTTGCAAAGCTGTGACAAAAATAAATTGCAGAATAAATTCTGGGGAAGGGCGATGCATCTCTCTCTCTCTTTCTTTCTGTTGCTCTCAAACTCTTCCTCTCTCTCCACCCAACTCTGTTCTGACACTCAGAGCTGCAGGGATTAAACTGATATAGTAGAGGAGATGTAATGAAAATAATATACATTGATTTTGCTAAGAAACTTATAGCAGTTCATTTGCATTTTTAAACAGAATGCTGTATCATACATTTGGATTTGGCAAAGGTGAAAAGAAAGAAATTCCCTTCCCTCTGGACAACTTAGTTGCTCTATCACAAACTCCCTCACCTGTCTACACTCAAAGCGACCATGCGTGCCATGTCAGAATGTTCACTAACATGGACCAATAAACTGCAACTTCAGCAACAGTAAAATAAGTTTAAATTCTTCTTTAATTGGCATCCTTCTTTAAAAATCGTGTGTAAATATTGGTATTGCTACAATTGCAGAATTAAAAGATAATTAAAATTATTAGAACTAGAGACAGGGTATAGAAATAAATATATTCTTAAATGCAAATGTGGAAAAGTTACCGCACATATTGGGAAAAATTTCAACTTTTACACATTTTATTTATTACCAGATATGACGGTCTAGATAATTTGGAATAACTGAATTCTGATTGTATGGTAATGTAATATCTACTGTATAAATTATATGTATTTTTTTAAAATACAAATTAACAGACTAAAAACACATCACAAGCTAGTTTTGATGTAACAGTGAGAAGTTTTTGAATTATATAATAAATAAAATTAATCACAAGTGGAAGCTGAAGTAAGTAATGTACCTGGAACAGAAATGGAGTGTCTGAAGCAACAAACTCTTTTAGTGTACATAGTTGGCTTCATTGAAAATAATGTGCAAAATTTTGTTTTGGTTTAACTCTCACTTTTGTCTGCTCCCAGTGCATTGTGGACCTATAACCTGACAAGACATTTTTGTACATACTGTATGTGTCCATTACCCACTGCTTTAACACATTTAACACCAAACTACTAACACAGGCCTATTAGAAGGGGACCTGAGAACCATGGATGACTCACTAAATCTGTTTCAGACACACACACTGAAAATCTTCCTGCCCACGCTTATTGATTAAAACACTTGCTGCAGTTCAGTACAAGAGAAAGAGGGAACATTATCCTAATTTGGTATTCAGTTAAAGTTAAACATGATCCCGCTAAATGCCTCTAATTATTTCTGCTCTAATAGGGTAGAGTTTGCAGAGATGGTCTTGTTTAGAGTGTGCAGGTTAAGAAAGACAACCACACACATACAAAAATGTAGAAAAACTTGACGTACTTTGACAGCTATAAATGAGGAATATTTAAGAAAAAAATAATCAACCACTACAACCTATAGTACACTGAAATGCAAATTAAATACTGTCAAGTCCCTGATACTCACAGCAAAGTTCGTTTTTGTTCTCAACTTAAAGGGTTAGTTCACCGAAAAATGAAAATTATGTCATTAGTAACTCACCCTTATGTCGTTCCAAACCCGTAAGACCTCCGTTCATCTTCGGAACACAGTTTAAGATATTGACCTTCTGATGAACTGACCCTCTGATGTCACATGGACTACTTTGAAGATGTTTTTCTTACCTTTCTGGACATGGACAGTATACCGTACATACTTTTTTAATGGAGGGACTCTAAAATATCTTAAACTGTGTTCCGAAGATGAACAGAGGTCTTACGGGTTTGGAACGACATGAGGGTGAGTCATTAATGACATAATTTTCATTTTTCGGTGAACTAACCCTTTAAGGGTTAAAATAAGTTCAACATACTATTAGCGGAAATCCTAATGTGTTGTTATATGTATACATATTTGCTGCACACTTTCCTCTCAATAACAAAAAACAAAACAAAAATGACAGTGGTGAGAAAACAACAGTTAAGAAAGCGTCTGATCATAGATACTTGGATATGTTTGCATTTGCAATTTGCAACTTTACTCCAGTCTCATAACATTCTTTATATGGCACATTATACAATAGATTGCTTAAAGCAAGCAGATTGACACTACTAAACATAAAAAAACAGTGTCTGTGTCTTTTCAACTTTCATTACTACTAAAAAGAAATGAAACTCATGAACCAATGGTAATTCGAAGAAAGCTATCAAGTACTTGAGCATGCATTAACTGTAGGGCATGGAATGAACACAAGGTCCCTCCAGGCCTGCTTCTAAGGGGGTGCTAGATGGCACTAAAATTAAAACAACAGCAACCTTGGTTGAAGCTGTAATAACAGCAAATTTGCAAAACAGATTTAGTAAGCATCCAGTGAATATTTGTGTTTGCACTCTAAAGAGTGCTAAAGTTTTATATTTACATCTTTTGAAGCATTGAGTTTCTTTTGCTTTTTTTCCCGTTTGCACGGATCATCTCGTAATAACAAAAACACAATATAAGTAAGAGATTAATTATGTGGTGTGAAGAGCTTTACTGTTTTTAACAGAACTTTGTGAGCTTGCAATGAACTAAGATTGACGTTTTTTTAGTGATTATAAAGAGGGCACTCTTCGTCAGGTGTCTAGGCTCAATATAATGCATTCAAAATCTGGCTAAATCATGTCTTGCTGTCCCTACCAACAGTACAGAGCATGAAGTTTCCTTGGCCAGAAGGACCATCAGAAGGGAAAAATCTAAGCCTTCATGCATTCTTGTCAATGTGACGCATTTGTTTTTCTTAATGCAAACTAGTGATCTGTGACCATGAGACTGCAAACTCCAAAGACTATGTGTCAGGAGGTTGATGGCAGCGATCAAGACTACATGAATTTAGTGTTTTATACTATTTAAAAATATTTTGAACCAGTTGACTGAAGTTCTATGTTTTGTGAGTACAGATCTGTTATTGCATGCTCATATTTTTCAATGTCAAAGACTCAGATTATAAAGTTACAAACTAAGAAACAAAACTATAAGTAACTAACCATTCTTTTTCATGTTTTTAAATTTTTGACTGACAAAAACCTAGAGTAGACGAGCAACTCGTTTATTAGTGACTAGCAGAAATAAGTGCAACCTCTATTACCAGCTGGAGAAAACTTTTCTGGAAAGATAGCTTTCTTGAAAGAAACTCCAAATGAATTTCGTTTTGGCCTGATTTTGTGTTGGAAAGGACATCACACAAGTTGATTCTTTGCTTTTGCTTGGAATATTATGGCCTTTACATTTCTTAAATTTCTAAAGGCCTTTAATTTATTTTTTTAAATAGGCTTTCTGTGTTTAATTTTTTATGTATTTTAATTAATACATTTGCTGTCTCTGTTTCTCTTTAATGGATGTCTGATTCTGAAGGCTTTTTAGAGTTTTAAGATTCCTTCTTGAATGTTTCTAATCATCTACTCTGGTTAACACACTGTTGTCTATGTCTTCTCTCTGTTACCCTTTCTTTTCCAGTGATCTTCTAACGCAACACAAATCAGAGTCATGGTTCAGGAATGAGACCTTTCAGAAATTCCATGTGAAGAAAGATACATTTTCAAACCACTATAATAAAAATATAAATGTAAGTTGTGCACTACAGTTCATAAAAATGTGGCTTCACAAAAAAGGAATTCAAATCACAGGAATTGAATCTATAGCTGACATTTTTGTTTGGATGTGTAAGTATGTGCACAAGGGAGAAAGATTTGGTGTGATAAAAGCATTCCAACTGTTTTATTTGTTTATTTATATATTTATTTAAAATATGCTTTAACATTCTTTCTTCTCATAAAAATTCATGCTCATTTATTAAGTGTACTCTGGTCTGGAGCATCTTAGCAATTCAGACACATATTTAGCGTCCAGTTTAAAGGACAGCTTTGAGCCTTTTTTTCCCCTTCTTTCAGAAATTGTGATTTTACCCCGAGAGCATACTGGCAGTGAATTCATCTCTCAGACCTTTTCACAGAGCTCAAATGCTCAGATAATTGCCCACACTAGCATACTAAAGTTACTGAAGGCACTGTCTAAATGAACTAATGGACTCTTCTTCAGATACACTCATGTCTGTTTCACATACTGACAAACACACCATCTCACGTGCTTTAACCCCTGGACTGCAAATCTAGACAGCGTTAGTCTAAATGCACTCTCGGCTTGCATAAATGTACTTAGGATTCTTACTTTAAATGCACTTTGGTGCTCACTCTCGATGCATTTACCCTCAAATGCACTAATGTCCTTACATTGGGAGTAAAGACACTATGAGTAAAATATGGGGAATGACTGTCAAATAACAATTACTGCATTAATAAAGCTAAGAATTATACTAATAGCAACTTGACTCACTCTGACAGAAGCTAAATGATTCATAGTCTTAAATGCCCTGTGGCATAAATATCACATTAATTGCTGCATCGTTCTAATGTGTATGTGTGTGTATGTGTGACTATTATGGTGACTGAGCTCTCACACTCGACCTTACATGCCCATTAGCTGTATGCTTAATGCTTTAATTATTTAGTAATGAGAGACTCTGACAATATGTGTGTGTGTGTGTGTGTTTGCAGTAAAGGTACTCAACTATTAACTTTCTGGTCTTATGTTGCCATGGAGAGAGCTTAAGTGTTACACACACACACACACACACACACACACACATATAATATATGTGTGTGTGTGTGTGTGTATAAACTAACCAGAATATCTCAAAATGCACATGATTTATTTTGCATTAGGACTAATAGGCTTAACCAGGTCAAAAAATAAAATAAAAATATATTGGTTCCCTCTCGTATTCACACAAAAATTACAAGAGAAATGTCATCAAGATGTGGATATTATATTATAAATCACAGCAATCTCACCCTTTGAAGATGGTTGCGTTCTTGGCAGCTGTTGTAGATGGGATAGCTATGGTATTTAGGATAGCAGAAAATATGGGCATGTGCAACTTTAACTATAATAGTCTTGCTACTTTTTGATATGTTACTGTAAGACAGGTCAAGTAAATGTTATGTTTAATTGTGAGTGACATACATATGCATTCATTACATTACTCATAAAAAAACAAATAGCAGTGCCTATTAAGGACTCCTCAATCCACTCACACATTTCCCAGTTGAAAGACAGTACATTACCTGCTGCTCTGGAAATAAATGAATTAATTTGGTCCCATTTACACCTGGCATTAACACATGGATTTCAGTACAGAAAGCTGGCATTGTGTACTGCAGCTTCCAAATAACCTTAGATTTGAATCTTGTGATAAATGTGACAGTTTTAATAAAACAATAATAGTTATTTTTAATAGTTTTAATAGTTTAGTCAAGCTACAGTGTCTGCATGTTGCATGATGAATATGTTCAATGAAGTTTTGTGCACACATGCACTTTTAGCTTAAAGATTGATTGATGAGTGAGTAGGCAGTGGTTTATATGTGGTTAATGGTTTATAAGCATTTTGAAAAATGAGGACATGGTTTATGTCTTCATAAGTCACCTTTTCCTTGTAATACTTGTATCATACCCATGTCATTATTCATAGTTGAGTCCTGGTATGTCACAAAAACACACACATTTCTGAAACACTGTTAACTCATCACTGCAGGCTTTGGTTTCATTGTAATTAATGTAAAGACTGAAAATATCACAATGTAATTACAGTTCATACAAAAATACAGAAACAGAGACTTTGTGATTGCTGTTATGCTGGTTTCATTTATAGCCCTTAGATGAACGTGATTTGAAATTAAAATCACGAAAAGGCTAAAGTCGCTGCCACCTCATACACCAAGACTGACCCCCAAATATTTTGACATTTACAGGCTTGAGAAAAAAAAAGGTACCTAAACTCCATCATAAAATACTTTTAATGGGAAGGGGGGAATAGATCATATGTAGTATGTTCATCATGAGCCCCTGTTGTAATTGTGAACATGGTCATAAAATAACGCTAAAATGACCTCAGTTCAGGGCATGACATTTGAACAAACTGAGGCATTAAGAGCAGAATGTGGGAACACTGTGAAAAGCCTTTATCCAACCAAAAACATGGTTCAAAGTTATTTCTGACCACACATTTAACACAGATAATGAAATTAAATGTTTAATAAAAACTAACAAGGAACAAAATAGTTGATCTACATTGCATGTACATCTGTGTAGTATTAAGAGCAAGTTGTGTGTGTGATGGTAAACTGAGTGATGTCCTTGCCGTGTGCTCTAGAGATTGCTAAAAGTGCTCTTATTTTAGACAAGTCTGATCTCTGAAGACTCATCGGCCTGCTATATGAAACCCTGCTAATGGATAACACATTGTCAGCCTGAGTGAGTGTGTGTGAGTGTAAGGAGGACAAATACTTCCATATCTGTGTGCTTGTACTCAGCGGTCTGATCAAAACTGAGCTAATTTACACATACTGTGTTCACATATGAACACATACAGTGCTGTACCGAAGTTCTCTCACTTTTTAAATGGTTGTTACTCTGAAAATGCTCACTTTTTTGTGTGTTTATGTGGTTTAAAGGTTCTTTGGAAACTAATAGGACTAATAGCTCACTTAAAAACTACATTCAGAGCATGAGGAAGGTGAATTTAACACCGCAGTATATATATCAGAGTGCACAGGTCCTAACAAATGAGAAATTATAGTGGATTCAATTCATAGGTACAGTAGTTATTAGTGAAAAATATGAGGTTGTTCTGTTGAGTTAATTGGATTGATTCATAAAGAGTTCACCTCAAAATGAAAATGTTCCATATACCTTAACAAATCTGTACACACCTTCAATTAATTCAAATCCTGTATATTTTTATTTTCAGATGGAACATGAAACAAGGAATTTAGCAAAATGTTCTCCATATAATAAATGAGAATCAGACCTAGGGCTATCAGGGTCCAAAAACTTAAAATTAACCAAAAATTACCAGAAAAAGCCCATTAAACTTGTGCACTAGAGTCTGAAGTCTTACAGTAAGTATATAGTGGCGGGTTGAAGAATGACATGACACGAGGATGAAAGGGTGGATTTTATTAGTGAACTCGTGGGTTAAAGAAGGTTGGCGTGAGGCGGTTTGGTGCTAAGCTTCCTCTTCGATTGGTGCGTTTTCTCTGTGCGGTGGGGCTGGCAGTCACACACTGCATTCTGTCTAAACAATAGAAGACAACAGTTAGCCAAGTCTTGTGGAGACATCGCTCTCCTCTGTGTTTGTTTGCTGGGTTTATAAAGCCAGAGCATGATGGGGCGCAGGTGTGGCCGCTCAGCCCGTGACGAGCAGGAGCAGGTGTGACTGCTAGGTTTCCAGGGCGACGCTGATGAGAGCTCGGGACACGTGTCACAACACAGATAGATGTAGGGCACCCAAATTTAACCATGTAAAATTTTCATAAGCAAAAACTTATGGTGAGGTATATCTCAGAATATATGTATATTTTTTGCATTTGTGATGGCACGGACAGCTTCAAGTAATTCACTGAACAATATGTCAGAAAGACTGATTCAAACTCGTAGTTTTTATTAGCATTTTAAATGCTTCATAAAAAAAACAAAAACACATCATGCTGAAAGGTGGTGCAAGAAACCAATGCGTAGTATGGATGTAGTATTCAGGAATACATGGCCTCTCGGCCCATAGTTCCAACGTTACAATAGCATGACAGATGCTCTTTTTTTCATTCCATGATATATGTACAATTCTAATCTCCATGCATGCTTTGACTCACAAACCTGTGACACATCAACACAAACATCACCAACAAGTGTGAGATCACTCAGATATTTCTTACGCAGATCCATATACAAAGAACAGTCATACAAAAAATGCTTCTCATCCTCAATCGCAGAGATATTAGTTAGTTTACAATAACCACAAATTCTTTCTGTCATTGGTGTATTACTCCATCTACCAGTTTCAATAGCCAAACAGTGTCCAGAGTATCTGAATAACAACAAAGATCGTAACAACTGTATATTATATACAGATGCAATGTAGCTCTCCTGTACCACCATTGATTTGCATTGTGAATATATATTCAACTTCTTTTTATCTAAGACTGATGTGTACCATGCATTCTGTGCTCTTTCTCTTAATCGTTGGTTCAGAATAGATGTAAATATTCTTGTATCACCTACACTTTGGGCCTCGCAAGCACTAGAGAAAACACTGAGATACAATGGAACTCGAATGTAGGTAACCCATGTTTGTAGTGGAACCTGTCAAAAAATATCCAAATATGCCCACCAATTAACTTTTTAATTCATTTTGAGAAATTGCTTTTTTATTTTTCATCGCTAACATTTTGCAACCCAAGGTTTTTGTTGCTTTACTGTTTTTAACCTTAATTGTACTTATTTAATTTTTCTAGATGTACTGTAAATTATGTTTTTATTTAATCCTACTTTTAATTTTTATCTCTATTTTTTTTTGTCTATGTATTTATATGTATTTAAGTACCTACAGCTTCTGAAATACACAATTCCTTGTGCTTTTGTGCACACTTGGAGAATAATGGACATTATGATTCTGATTTTTAGAGCTTGACAGACCCAGTTCACATCTGAAGCATTCTGTTGAAACAAATAAAATAAATATGTTTTGTGTTTTACAAAATAAAGAAAATAATACAGGTTTTAAATATCATGAAGGCAAGTTAATTTTTTGTGAGAACTTTTCTAGAAGCTGATGAACTGCATTTAAGTTTGACTGAAAACAATATGTGTGTATAGATCTTTTAAACCTACTGTGAGGTTAATGCTTTTATATCACAGTGGTGCCTTTAACACTGTGATCCTTTACTTACCAGTTTCACACACATGCAATTAAATCAAAGGAGAATGTCTTCATTCATCATGTTTAGCTAAAAATACACCAAAGACAAAAACTAATCAACATTTTCAAGACAGCATCTGAGATATTCCTGTGATAGTGCACTCTTTATAATGCAGGTGTGTGTGCTGGTCTGTGTGAGTGCACTAAAACATAGATCGGCCATCTGCTGTTGTTATGGTGTTGACTATAGGCCAGGCATGCACAGCTGTAATTTGCTGATATCTTAAGACATATGGTGGACATGATAACATTATCTCTGCAGCTGAATTCACAAACCTGGGTGCACAGACATACCCCCAGATGAAGTTCAGCAGCTGTTGTATAAAGAAAATACATGCTCATTCAGATGTATAAGCTTATACATATGCCACGATGTGTCTCATTTCCCTTTAGCACCCCTACATATATATTTCAAAGCGTGAACTTATGTGTAATATGTGATTTATTGACTGGAGCTGTTGCAATACTGTCCTATATACTTCTAATCTGACCCCTCCATAGCAACTTCATGGACAGTCCCCATTTGACTCAGATCAAACATATCCCATAACTATGATATTCATTGCATCTATAATTTATCTGCCCACATGCATGGCAGCCAGTGACAGCCAAGCTGCATTATGAATAAAAAAGTAACATGAAATATTTTTTTAACTGAACTAGACTTTGATGTAGCATCTGACACAGTGAAATCAGAGTGAAGTGCTTCATAAAACATAAACACGACGCAATGGGACTGATATAAACCAATATTTATCTTGCAACCGACACATTAAAAACATGTGCATGAGCATCTTCAACAATAACACTACATAAAATGCTCAAATGTGCAATCTGTAACGACACTCATATTCTAAGCATGCTGCTTATAAGATTTTCACATGGGAAACATTGAAATGGTTTAATTTTAAGGTAAGACAGTGATAGAAAGAGAGGACGGAGTAATATACTTAAGAAAGTATTTACTGCATTAGGAACCATCGCTTAGCTCTGTACGGCCAAATGGTGTGCTTGGTTGAGAGCTTCGCTCATGTTATTCTCTTGGGTCCAGGCTCATGTTCTGTTATTGTAGTTGTGACTATGTACTACAAATTCTGTGTCTAACGATCAATAGACCAAAAAGAAGATGATAACCAATCTCTTTTTTTTCCTTTCCATTTGTAAGTGTGGGTGGAGGAGAGGGCAAACAAGTTCGGGTTTCAACAACCCACACGCAGACTCCCATGTGTGTACCCAAACCTGAGATTGGGAGCTCACCGAAATGAATAATGTATTGGCCCTACTGCTGGACAGTGTGTCCTCTCCTCTGGTTGCAATGGATGTTTACATGAGAGAGAGTTTTAGTAGTCACACAATGTATTTAACAAACTAGTTGAGTAAATGATTCAATGACTCGCTCAATCAGCTATTATCTCTCAGAGCAACATACAGTAGTGGTGTTAATGAATTAATCAATGTATTAAATTAATAGGTTGAGTAAATAAATTATTCAATCACTCACTCATAAACCAATCACTTACCCAACAGCCTGTCCGGCAAAATGTGTATGAAAATGAAAAATTAGTCGCAAGGTTGTTGCTCTTTGAACATTATTCTGCAGATTTATGGGTAATGTATTTTTCATATTGAATTGTCCTGTTAAATACAATTTTAAAAATAAGTTAAAATAATGCAGGCTGATTATATACCCTCGATTAACAACCTCAGAGCACACAATAGGTCTGCTATTAAAGGTTTATAAATTATTCAAAATCAGTTACCCTATGGAGAAAATAAATTGAATTTTTACTTCTGGAACTCGACTGTTACACTCAGGTTGGATTTTCAAAGAAATTGGTCAGAGCACGTGCAAAATAGTCATCGAACTGCATGTACATTTTAGCTGACATGCTTGGATGGTTTAATTAGCATTAAGTGAGTCATGATGTACAGCAGTTGTATTATATATTCACCCTACCAGATATACAGTAAATTATTTTAATGTTTGAATAATTCATATTCTTTTTTTTTCTTCCTTTTTTATCATTTTAAATGAACTATCCCTTTAAACTTTTGAAATTAAGACAAACAGCAATGGACAAAAATGGTGGTAATTTATGGTGGTGTGCATTTTTATAAACAAATTTTACAGACAAGAGTGAATGTATGACGGCTTTACATATTCATTTCTGTCAGTGCTTGACTTCAGAAATCTTGCTACCCCCCCTCCCCCAACCCTCACCTCCAACTTCACCTTGACTGCTTGTGTAGGACAAAACAGCCCTCAAAACCCCAGTGGATAGCCATTTTCACAGGAGTATGCGTGTGTGGTAATGCAAGGACTGAGTGAGTGTGTGTGTTATTGGCAGGTGAAGGGGGTTGTCTTGCCCCTAGGGTCTCTGACATCTTCATCTTGATATTTCCTAATCTTCAACTCAAATCCCAGACAAGGACAGAGACAGATTACCTTTAAAACTCTCTCACACACGCACACACATGCTAGTAGGCAACCACAGGGGTTTAAGGGTGCCAGATAAAATTGGTACAAACATTCCTTCCTGTTTCATATTTGGTTGCACTGCACACACATAAATCGTTTGACCTGAAATGAGTGACCTGACAGGGATTAAATCTTACTATATCTGGTCAGCTACAATTTTTCAACCGAGCTACAAAAAAAAAAAAAAAAAAAAAATTGGTGAAAGGAGAGGTTGTTTTATACCCTTGTTAAAATTCAGTCAAATTTAGGTATGGAGAGTAACTAAATTATAGTTTGCCAAACCAAAGAAAATTTTCATATTTTTAATTTAAAATTTACATGGCTTAAAAGTGACATGACATACAGCCAAGTATGGTGACCCATACTCAGAATTCATGCTCTGCATTTAACCCATCCAAAGTGCACACACACAGCAATGAACACACACACACACACACCTGAAGCAGTGGGCCCAAGACTTGAACCCACATCCTTATAAAATAAATGTATGTCTATGGTCAATCTTATATACAAGAGCTTTTTTTTCAAGTTTTTCGTGGCCTTTGTGAAGTTTTGAAATGTTCTAATACAAGATGTATTATTAGAGGGGATCAAATGCTGCGGATCAGTTTATTGTGAAAGTATGGGATGGTATGCTGTATAAAGACTTTACATTTAACATTTACTTTTTTGGCTGCCATAGAAAAAAAAAGTTTGATGGGAGAAAGAATTTGTTCATTCAAGAGATCTCCAACCCTGCTCTTGGAACTACCGCCCTAAAGATTTCAGCTCCACCCCAAACACTCCTGAACCACCTAATCAAGGTTACTTAATAATTACAGACAGGTGTGATAGAGTGGGTTTGGAATGAAAGTCTTTAGGGTGGCAGAACTCCAGGAGTTGGAATTCCCTAGACATGAGTATAGTCCTATGAATCCTAAATCCAGGCTTCAGTCTGACTTGGCTTAATGTAAGCAAAGGTTACAAATTAGGTTTCGCTCATCTCAAGGTAAACATCTGTGACACCCTCCAGCATCTGGCTCCCTGAGACTCTTCATCAGACTAAGCTCAGGGCTGCTGACGAAATGGCACAAGTCAACAGACTATGCTGACCTGAGCAAATATCAACCACTTTTCTCCTCTTTCTTCTCTAGTGTTTCTGATGCCAGTGTCACCTACTAGCACAACAAGACCAGCAGAATTTTAGACACATACTGACAACATTCACCTCTCTTCTCTGCCTTCCTCCATACATGATCTGGATGATGGGTTAGAGATGGCTCTACCTATCTCCACCCATGTTCCCTAGATCTAGAGCTTGTTCTCTAGGCTTGGAATTATATAACATAATTTCGTTTTTTGATGTGAATCTTTCTACACCAGACCGTGTTTACTCGTCTGGTTGACAAAATTTATTCTGAGGAATAAAATTAAATAATTATCTGACTACGTGTTTACCTCTTTTTCTCTGAGGAGGTTAAAGTGATCAGCAAGGGCTGCTGGGCGGGAGCAATCCCAACCCTAACATGTTTAAGCTAATCGTGCTGGGGGTGTCACTTCTCGTACTTCACAGAGTCTAGAGTCAGAGTGGTGCTAACAGGCCGAAGGCTTCTAGTGGAAGGTGGTTCTGCAGACTGTCTTCGTCGTAAATGTCCTGACGCCTAATGCTCCCTCTGGGGAAGAGCGATGTACACCACATCACATGGTGCCCATCTCTCCTCAGTGCCCTCAGGAGATCGATCAGCCAACCCTGATGGTGTTCCAGGGCGCAGAAGTTTTCGGCAAGCACTTCTCTCAGTTACCGCCAGGAAACGTAGTGGTGCTAAGAGGCTCGCAACCTCCACAGAGGTTTCTGAAGCACTTAGTTTGGCAATCTCCTGCCAGTGCGCCGCTTTAGGGCACCGAGCTAACTGCTCTGATGACGGCAGAGATCAGTCTTGAGAGGCTGATTCTCTTAGTAGACTATTTGGCAGCGTGAAATCTATTGCTAAACATGTCTCAATGGGTTCCTCACGTTGCAGAGTCCAGGTCCTACAGCCGGTACTTCACCATTAATTATCATAGGAAGTTCCTGAGGTTTGCTATTGGGGGCAAAAGCCTACCAATACCAGTTCTTCCTCTGGCCCTGCACTCCAACCCCACACTTTCACGACACAAACACATTGAAGATTGGTTGATATTAGCTCAATCAGAGTGGATGGTGGTTTGGCATCAAGGTGTCGTTCTCGCTTACAAAAAAGAGCTGGGGTTAAGACTTAACGCCAAGTAAAGTGTGATTTCTCCAGTACAGAGAACCACATATTTGGGCATGGTGTGGAATTCGACTACGATGCAGGCACATACACTGCCTTCCATAAGTATTCGAGCAGTTAAGACAAAATTGTTCTGTTTGCTGTGGCGACAAGAAATCTGTAAATATGATTAAAATATGAATATGAAAAAAAAAAAAAAAGAATGTCACATTTTATTACTGGGTGATTCAACACAAATATGTTTTACCAGCTAAGAAGGTCAGCACTTTTAGAATTTCATCTCCCTATCTGATGTGAGCATAAGTATTGGAACACCCAGCCTTACAGGTCTTTCTAAGTGATCAGCTGTGTACTGATGAAGATGGGGAGCTGACTCTGAAAGAAAAGCAAGCAATTTGGATGTTAAAAGAAAAGAGGAAGTCAATTAGAACTATAAGAAAAACCCCCAGAAAGCTGGAGTGATGCTCTGTCAATCTACATTCTGCAGGAGAATTTGACACATACAAAGCAAAAGTGTTGAGAAAAAAGGGAACTGCAAATGATCCTAAGCATACAATCTCATCTGTAAAGCTTGGTGGAGGTGGTCTTATGGCATGGGCATGTATGGCTGTCTCTAGAACAGGACCTCTTAAAATTAATGATGACTTAATGTTTGATGTCAGTAGCAGAATGAATTTCGAAGGGTACAAAATCATCTTGGCTACCAATATTCAAGACAATGCCACTAAACTCATTAGAAAGCACTTCATATTGGATCAGGACAATGACCCAAAACACCCTGCCAGTTCAGTCAAGGACTTTATCAGGGCAAAGAAATGTAAAGTCTTAGATTTCTCAAATCAATCTCCAGATTTAAATCCGATTGAACATTAAGGTCTCCAGCTGAAAGGAGACTAAAGACAGAAACTCCCCAAAGCAAGCATCAGTTGGTATTGGCTGAATTAATGGCTGGGGAAAAGCATTTCAAAGCATAAGATCAAGAGTCTGGTGATGTCTATGGATTGAAGACTCACTGCTCTGATTGCATGAAAGGGATCTGCAACTAAATATTAGCTTTTAATCTTTAACATCTGCCTTAAATTCAACTGTTCCGATATTTATGCTCACATCAAATAGTGGAATGAAATCTAAAAGTGCTGTCCTTTTTATTTGGTGAAACATTAGTGTCGAAAAACTAATAATAAAATTTGACATTAATTTTGTTGCATATACATATTTTAATCATATTTGCAAATGTCTTGACTCCACAGCAGAGAAAGCAATTTTGTCTTTACTGTTCCATTACTTATGGAGGGCACTGTATGTCTCCTGCTCAGTTCAAGTCGATCCTTACCGCAGTCAAGAGAGTCAGAGAAGCCTGGTCACTCACTGTCAAGCAGTTCCAGACTGATGGGTCTGATGGCAGCTGCATCAAACGTGATAACTATTGGCATGCTGTACATGAGAACCCTACAGTGGAGGAGACCTTGGTTCTTGTCTCAGGGCCCAGTGCTGGGAGCTCCTTGTCGCCACGTAATGCTAGCGAAGGGTGCGTGTCTCACCGGTTGGGGTACGGCCATGAGGGTCCACCCTGCCCACGGTCTGTGGAATAGTTGCAATCTGACATGGCATATAAACTGCCTAGTGACACTGGCCGTGCTTCAAGCACTAAAACACTTTCTCTCAGGCCTAGGAGGTCACCATGTGTTGGTGCGAATCTTAACAACATCTTATATCAACCACCCAGGGGGTCTGTGCTCACGCCGTCCCTTGTGTGGTTCCAAATCAAACTCCTCCCGCTGAGAGCAGTTCATATTCCTGGGCATCTAAATATGGGAGCAGGGATTCTGTTGAGGCAGGGGTGGAGGACCGGGGAATGAATGCTTCACCCCGAGGTGGTGAAGCAGATATAGAAAATGTTTGGCAAGGATCAGGTGGACCTGTTTGTGACTCGAGAGACATCACACTGTCCCCTCTGGTTCTCTCTCTGTCTCATCCAGCTTTATTGGGGCTGGATGCCATGGTACAGACGTGTCCAAGGCTTCTTCTGTATGGCTCTCCCCTGATTGCTGTGCTCCAGGGAGTTCTGGAGAGAGTGCTGTTAGTTGCTCCAATCTGGGATGATTGCCCTCCTAGACGGCTCTCCATGGTAGATTCCCATCAGGAATGACCTCCTCTCACAGGCAGAGGGCACGTGAGAGGAGTCCCCCCTGGGGGGACACAGCTCGTAGCTTCCAGGCCTCTCAACCAATGTTGCTGAAACCATCCTCCAATCCAAAGCTCACTCCACTAGGAAACTGTATGTCTTGAAGTGGAAACTTTTTACTTCTTGGTGCGGAGACCACCAGCTCGACCCAGTTAACTGCCCAGTTTCTGCACAGGGTTGACTCACTCCACCCTGAAGGTTTATGTGGCGGCCATTGCAGCCTACCACACCCCTCTCAGTGGCCAGTCAGTGTGAAAACACCCCCTGGTTATATGTCTCCTTCACAGTGCGCTGATGCCTCCATCCAGAGGAAGCTTATGCTAAGCGGTGGATCAGGATGCTAACCTAAAGCCTCAAGTCCTCTGATCTCCCCTCTCTTGGGGGTCAATACTCACTATTTCTGAAGTTTGGCCATTGGGCGGTATGTCCCCAATTACTTGTCAGGCTCCTGGCTCCTTCTCTCGCTTTATCTGTGCTCTTTCACACTAGGCAAAGATTTGAAAGTCTGGTGGTGTGGGCATAGTCATTCCCAAAGTGTCCTCTGATGCAGCTTGAGTTTCTGAAGAGGAACGTCTCAGGTTATACATGTAAACATGGTTCCTCGAGGGAATGAGACACTGCATCTCAGGGCCATTCTTCCCGCAAACCCTGCCGGCACTTGCTTTATTCCTAGAGGCTAAATTACATCTTCACTGAACATGCTTTTAAGTGTAAATAGATGGTTTTCATCCCTCCTGGGGTGGTTCCACTCTTCTCTCCAGAAATATGTCACAAAGTCTTAGAGTTTGCACTTGACTAACTGGGGCCCAGGTCAGGAAGCAGACAGACTGACTAAACCGATTGTCTGCTAGCTGCCTCACACCACAGCAATCAGCAAATTCTCAGCACATAGAGACTTTTTCTACATACCTACATATCTTACTATAGAGAATGTGTCTGTTCCCTGAACTAGAATATACAAAAAACATCCAAACCAATTTAAGAGTAAAATTTTAACTGATGTTGAACAAATAAAAAACAGATGTAATACTGATAAACAAATGATAAAGCTTTGCTTACTGAATATCAGGCCCCTTTCTATGAAATCACTTTTTGTAAATAATATGATCACTGATCATAACCTATGGCTCATAGCTAAAACAAGATGATTACATTATTTTAAATGAGTCTACTCCGAAGATGACTTTTTTTTTTCAAACAAGAGCCACATCTAAAGGTAAAGGGGGAGGTGTTGCATTCAGGCGGGCTTCAGGTATAACGTCTCATGGTTTTATGTAACCATGGTTCCCTGAGTAGTGAACAAGACACTGCATTCTCTATGCATCCATATAGGCAACACTTCGTCGTGACCCGTGTCTGAAGCATACATTCAACAACAACAACACATTGGCTGGCCACAGCCCATGACATCACTACCAGTGCACTATATTATAAATAGGAGCCGATAGAACATGTCATCTACTTCTTCATTTGAAGCTTGCATCCAAAGCATGACAGGAAACCTAGAGGATGCAGTCCCTACTCAGGGAACCATGGTTACATAAGTAACCTGAGATGATAGGAGTTGCCCCTGGGATGTTAGATGGCTGTCTGTGACATTATCCCCTATGGACAAAGGCCTAGGCTACATAGCCCAAACAATTTATCTGTTAAAGCCAGACTCCTGAGCCCAGGGTAAAGCCCAAGGCTTGGAATCAGGTATAGATTCCTTTAAGGGTTTATGAACCTAGCATCATATTAACTATTGACCTATAACACAGAGGCTACCGCTTGCTCTGCATGAACTTGCTTAAGGAACTGTCTCAACAGACCCCTAGTAGTAACAACCTGCTAAGTAAGTATCCAGAGCATACATAGGTGTCCAAGGTGGAACCCCTTTGCGGTCAAAGATCAGCAACGGCCCCAGATTATTATTGTTTCACTTTCGCAGCATGTTAAACATTACTCTCTTACTTGATCTGGAGAAACTTTGCATCAGTTGAAAGTTTAAAGACTCTAGCTTCGATATTTGACCAGTGTTTTGATAAAACATTGTTGCAGTGACAGTTATTTAGTAATTTATGTCAGGAGTGATAAAAATAATAAATCCGTATTATGCCAATTGAAATTCACCACTCATTCATATTCAGTCATGTCTGCAGCAGTTTATTTGTTCACATAGATTCACTGAACAGCGTCAATAAGAGTTTATAGGCCAAAGTTGCATATCTACGGAGATATATGGATATATTTACTGATGTTTAATTCATATTTCTTTGACAGAATCATAATTTATATTCATTTTCTACTGATTTACGCGATCTGATGATAAATAGCCTCTCCCAGCGATCTGTGTGTCTGTGCAGTCCTGTGTACTCATGCTGTGACTCAGACAGACTCTGATTGGTCCTTCCCTTGTCAATCTTAGTGTCCCAAAACCGGATAAAGTCACTTCGTGTCACATGGTTCCTGTACACTTCCTGGTTGATATCTGACCACAAAAACCCTGATACACCTCTGTACCATGAAATATCTGAATAATAAACATGCGATTATGGTAGTAAAGCTTGGAATTATATTTTATTGAGATTTGGGGCATTTTTAGAGAAAATATTGAAAATGTACACCTGAAATGCTAACCTGTGTGACAATGTAAAAGGCTATAAATAGCATACTTATACAACAGTAAACAACCAAAATTCCACCTGTGATCGCAAAAGGAAGTTATTACAAACACTCGATTGGGGTTTAAAGTGAGTTTTGAGTAAAAGTGTACTTATAATTTCATAAATAGTCTGATGTAGCTTAATGCTAATATTAGCTCTAATGCTACTAATAGCAGGTGCATTTCTTCTTCATAATGCATTTTTGTCACAATAAATCACATAAGGCCGTAAGAAAATCTTTTGTTGTATTTTTATAGTAAGACTTTTGTTAAATAAGGGGTCACCCCTGGCAGAGGTGTGAAAGGCTCATTTCGTGAGAACAATAGAATCGTGAATGTGGGAGTATTCAGAGCCAAACACACAGACAGGACATCTTTACATCATGTAAAGGACATCTTTACATGTGAGTTTACAGAAGATGACAAGTGCAATAAATCAATTTGATTAGCCTTCTCTAAAACACACATGACATGGCCATAGAAAATATTTTACAAACTTCACAGTTTTACTGATTATATTATGAAATTTCAAATTAAGCATTTTTAGACTTGTGGCTTTAGCTACACTATATGTCTAAACTCATATCCTAAATCAACATTTTTTTTTAAATATATAGAAATGGACCGTACTCACCTCGCACAGAAACCCCATTCAAGAAGCAACCCGAAGAAGCCTCTAGTCTGGACCATCAGTAAGGTGATTACTATAAAGCCATAGAACCAACCAAAACATCATAGTTGTGTTGTTCAGGCTCAGACCTGGACCTTCGTGGAATGAACCTGAGCTTCTCAACCAATGTCTCGCCAGAGGTATTAAAAATTTCAAAAGGGGAAACTGGGGCATTGAGAACAAAGCCCCTCACCAAAAATCTCTCTGTTACTACCATAGCTGGTATGGACCTGCCTATATTAGAGGTGGCCTGCTTAGTAGCACGGACAGCGAGATCCGTGGTGTGGCACAACTCAGCTAATTCATCCGGAGAAAGGCCCTCACCTTTATCCAGGTCTTTCAGCAGGTCAGCCTGATATACATGGAGTACCGCCATCATGTGCAACGAAGCAACAGCCTGACCTGCTGCTGCATATGCCCTGTCATTGAAGCGAGATGTATCCTGAAGGAGCTTAGATGGCAAGGAGGGAGTCTTAAGAGAGGATGTCTCACCCATAGAGAGATAGCTTACCAGCGTCTTTTCTATGGGGGCATTTTCTCATAGCCACTTTCATGCATCGCCTCGATGTTGGCATAACTCGTATGCTGGAATCGATGGATGCATAAGGAAAACAGTCTTTTCATTATGGAGATCAGGAAGAAAAGGAAGGCTCATCTGAGCTGGAGGGTTATGGCCAGAAAGATAAGGCTCATTGAGACAACCTCGCAATGTAACTTTCTTGGCCCACTTCCATTTCCTCTTGATCCATAACTTCCAAAAGCTCATCATACGCAGGGCAGGAGGAATGGCAAAGTTTAGCCAAAGCTTCTTCACCCTCCTCAGACATCTCCTGCTCTTCCTGGGCTGAACCCAGCAGAGCACTGGCTCCTGGATCAGATGATGTAAATGAAATAACATCATCCTCCAGTAGCTCATTCTGGTCCACAGCCGACGAGCGTGAGAGGGAAAGCCCCTCTTTAAATTTATCATTCAGATCCGCCTGTGATCCGCCAAGCTCATTGCAGTGAAAGCAGGTTGCCCCCTTTAGGACATCCCGTGCATGCTCTTCGCGCAAACAAACATTGCACTGATCATGTATGTCATCAGGTCTGAGATAACAATGACATGGATGCACACATCCTCTAAATGCCTTGCTAGTGCTCGCTATAATGTTTAAGGAATAAACATTGCTCTAACCACAGAAAATGCATGCTTCAAACAAAAAACAGTCAGTGAAGACGAAGAAGAGGGTGATGGGTTCTCCAGGCGCCTATTTATACTATAGTCTCACCAGTAATGACTTCATGGGCTGCCACAGGCCAAAGTGTTGTTGGTGTTTTTGAATGTATGCTTCAGACACAGGTCACGACGAGGCGTTCCCCACAGCGACCCCTAGAGGACACAGTTCAAAGTTCCCTTGAAAGGGGAATTCCCTTGATGATTAACATTCACACTGACCATGTGCATTATCACTATATTGTGAATAAAATGTTTTACACACAATTTGTTTTCATTAATGTTCTCTTTTATGAGGGCCTCAGTATTATCAAAGATGTATTATGGTCATGCATTTTGCTGTGTCTCCTTTACACTTATAAATTATAAATTAACGAATAAGCTTATATACCCTCTCTTACAGATGAGAGAAAGGTAGCAATAGTAGTCATTCAGTTAACACATATTCAGTGACAAGTGTCTGTGTGTTGGTGTGTGGGAAAGAGCTTAAAGCACCCTATGTCTTTGTGTGTTAATTCTGAGAACACCAGTACAAATGGGGATCATACTCTGTCATAATTATGTTCCATATGCACAAATCAAGCCTCATGCCATGGTCTCTCTCTTTGAATGCCACCCTAGCTTCCCATCTCATTTTGTTTTTCATATATTAGAAATCAGAGACACATCAGCACACACACACATTGGCACATCAACGTGCAACTCTACCATGTTAGGCATTTTCCATTTGACATGTATATTGAAAACTCTTTAACAGTAAATAACACTACCTATGAAACAAACCATGATGACATTCATGATGAATCAAAATATATATATATGTATATATATATATATGTATGGTATAATTAGGTATAATTAGAATCATTCATTTTGAAAACGTGTCGGCAAGACATTATGACATTACAGAATAGTAAAAAAAATTTCTGAGGTGCTTCATTGGGGATAACAGACATTGTGTCTTGGCAGGTTTGTAAATCCCACATTCTCAGCTCTTACCAACTGTAACTTATTGGGAGAGCAGTGACACAATATTTCTGTTTGCTTACTGTTAATCTAACTATATCCTTTGCTTATGACACAAGCAGGTCCTAAAATCACCCGCTACTGTTTTTTATTTTTTTCATTCTTGTAGTGTCTTGTAAACACATTACTGTCATCTATTTTCTCACAGTTTAGTGAGTCTGTGTCTGTACACAAACACACATTGCCTTTTAGGAGAGAAGCTTTCAGTCAGCATTTGTCATGACAATGGAGAACTTTGTTGTCCCAACACAAATTTAATTTCTGGGCCTGACAAGCCCACTCAGTCAGCAGTAAACATAAGTTCAGTGGTGAGAGGTCACCATATTATGTGTGGACTTCAGATGGGCTATACAGATACTTAAGAATAAGAGACAAAGGAACTGCAGTTAACTAAAACACTTTTATCCATTTGTGAGATGACAGTGGTCTTTAAAATGAATAAATTAATGATTTAATAAATTAAGTGGATTTGTGTGCTCATTCAGTCATGTCACAGCTGTACAGGCCAGTTTTCCTAATGTCATTTAATCTACTGTTTTTAAGTCAACAGCTTGTGTTTCAGTTTTTCTTTGATGATGATTCTGACATAATTAATATATTGACTTCTAAAGCCACTTTCATTTCAAATATTTGCTTTACTTGTCTGCCACAATATAATTTTGAATTATCTTCATGTGGGGCTTTTCTTACACTATAAATTTTTTTTGTAAATTTAACTGTACAAGACTGTAAAAATGCTACAGTAAAATCTGTTAAGTGGTTAACAGCGAGTCTCCTTACTATATATGGTGACAAACCGTACTAGATGTGAGAGGATATTTTATGTAATTTTACAGTAAAACACTGTAGAGTTGTAGGGCCAACACAACTGGGCTAAAGGCCCATCTTAAAGGGGGGGGGGGGGGGGGGGAATGCTCGTTTTCACTCAATCTCCTGTTAATCTTGAGTACCTATAGAGTGGTACTGCATCCTTCATATCTCCAAAAAGTCTTTAGTTTTATTATATTTATAAGAGAAAAATAGTCTGTGCCGATATAATAGTCTGTGGGCGGAGCTAAAGAATCACAAGCGCGAGTAGGCTTTTGCGTTGAGCGCGTCTGGAAGCTGTGACATTACCGTGAGGGAAAAAAACCATCATCCAAAACAAACCATGACTAACAGTCAGATTCAGCCGTTTATTTATGATCCAGAATCAGATCCTGAGGCTGAAACTGAACGAGAGCAGCAGCAGCAATGACTACAACAGTGTCTCTATGTGGTATGTATTGAAACTGTATATATTTGCTTAGCGGTTTACGACCGCTAAGCAAATATATACCACTTTATGTCGTCTTTTTTTTTCTTTAAAGGTTTACAAGGTTTACTTAATGTGCTTATGCGCCGATAGCTAATTTAACAACACAGAGATATTTGAAGCAGTTTTACTCACCGCCTGCGGTTCCAACACACGATCGTGACCCTTTTTCGTTGGGATTGCATCTTCCTTAAGAAATAAACGATACGCAAATCCGGCGTCAAACTGGGACTTGTTTGTAAAACAAGCATCTTCGAAATGCAGGGAACAAACAAAAACACTTCCACAACTCCGTTCGATGCTCTGTAAAAATAAACTCTGTCCACTGGTCCCGTAATGTTTTTTTTTTTTTGGTAATCTGTGCAGGGTTGTCTTGCCCTCGCAACCAAAAACACACTTCTTTTGTGACATTTCGCTCTCTCGCTCTGATCAGTGAATGTCTCTGCTCTGCTCTACGGGAGCGTGCGCTCTTCCGGGAGAAGTGCCCTTAGGACCCATATAAGGAAATTCCGCTCCATCTAACGTCACACAGACCCATACTCGAAAAAAACTTTCCAAAACTTGTGACAAACTGGAAGGAAACGTACAACTTCATTTTTGAAACTTTGTCCATGTTTAGCATGGGAATCCAACTCTTTAACAGTATAAAAAACTCATTATTCATGAAATAGCATTTCACCCCCCCTTTAAGAAAAAAAATGGGAACATGAGTCATCCATCAACACCACCTCAGCATGTTTAATGCCCAGACACGTGAGGCAGCGATCGTGACAATCACCCGGCGCCAGGTAACGACCGCATCCAGAAATGCATGGGTGAAATGGCATTTTTAAAAAGACAGTCTGTCATCTTTACAAAGATGCACCGTGAAACTAATTTAAATTAAAATGCTCTTTTAGTGATGAGGTGCACAGGGGCCTGGCCGCTTGCAGCACAAAGGGCGGTAGTGCAGCCTGAAGAGTGCAACCCGCTTGACTCGGAACAACCACCGCTGAAGAAGAGTGCATTGAACTCATAGTCACTTGAAGACACTAGATGGAGCAGAACAATGTTATCGCTCTGCTCCAGAGTGAAAGGCTGGTATACATTGCACCTGCTGCCTTTTTATGCTCACACTGTGATCAGCTGAATCTGTATGCAATAATTGAATTCCAATGTGCATTGACTTGTTTAGTTTACACTCGAAGTAGATTGGTCTCTTGAAGTGAGATCTGATTCGTCGGTCACCGACGTGACGTCAGGAATTAATTTTTGTAGTCATACTGCTATATGATATTTTGTGATTAGACATGCAATAAAAACTATTTCGTTTTTAATCAAATGACAGCCCTTGCTATATTTATTGCAAGCACAATGATCAGCCTTGATAAATGGTTTTATTTACAGTTTATATGAAGAGAAAAATACTGCTTGGAAATATTCAAAGATATCTAGGAATATAGCCAAAGGCCAAGTCTTTGACTTTTTTTATTATTATTTATTTTCGTATTTTTAGGCAGTTTGTGTCCATCTCTGTCCATATCTATTATGATCAAGGATAAGTCAGTATTCTGACATGTGGATATAATATGCCTTTAATAAACTGACGTTTTACCAAAGTTCTTGGAAAGAAACAGAAATAAGAATGGCTTTTAATGCTGTAGTCATGCTCTCAGGAGAATTCACACAACACTCAGTTCTCTGAGTCAAAAATACCTGCTCTCTGTAATTGGCATTTGGAGTCAAGCCAAAGTTCTAGTAGCATTCAAACTTTTTTGATCAACACGTTCCTCCTGCTCATCTCTGGTGTCATAGCAACCCTTGTCCTTGCCATGGGCTTGGTTTGATGTGCTGTATTATCATAAGTATATATATATATATATATATATATATATATATATATATATATATATATATTAGCACTGCTCTGGAAAGGAACAGTAGGCTATTCTCTCATGCCATTAAGCTTTGAAATATTTCACAGGTGGTGAGGAAAACCCTTTTTTTCTGAAACACAAGTTATATGGACTGCAGTGGCAAATTAGCAGCAGTGTTCATTAAATGTACTTCTCACACATTTCCACATAAAATAACGATACATATTGGAGACATGGTAATGTCATATTTCGGTCTGTCTGAAGAGACAGCAAGATTATTTAAATCTCTGGGCAGAGCTCCTTCAGATGAGCCCCCTGACTGAGAAATTATTTATGAACGGGGAACACAGGGGGGCTCGAATGGCACTTATTATTAAAATAAATTAATAATGAATTCTGTGATTCAGTGCAGATGGAGAAAATCTCTCAATTAGTGTTGTTCTAATAACAGTATGGGGGGAAAAGACAGAGTGAGCGAAGCAGGAGGGAGGCAAGTAGGGAGTGCAGAGAGAAAAAAAGGATAAAAGGAAAAATCATTGTTTAATTACACTACACTGCTCTTGTGTGTAAACTAATAGTCCCTTGTGATAAATATTTTGCTCATTCACTCTCTTACCTCTCTCTCTCTGAGGCGCAGGACAATTTCAGCTTATTTTACAACCAATTACAGAGGATTAATCTATTCTTCCAGAGAGCAGCTCTTAAGAGGGGAGGATGACTATGTGCCCTATATCACAGAATGGAAACAGGCCAGTGAAGCGCTAGAAAAACTTCACTTTGAACAATTACAGACAATCTTCTCATTCTGAAGCTGTAGCCTTAAACTTTGCTACTTAAATATATATAGTGTTTATTTAAATAAAAGTTCATCCAAAAATAAAAATGTTATTATTTGTGTTTTACATGCCATCCTTTTCCTAATTTTGAACTTCTAATGATGTAGAAATCCACACTCATCTCTTGATAATTTGGTGATATAATGATTTATGAGATCATTGATCAGGACACTGGTGGTGTGCCCATTCTGTTACACATCACCAATCAATAAACCCTTGCCGAAACAATTATCCAACGTGAGTCCAGCAGATACCCTTTCATAGCTAACCAGCTCAGTGCCTGACATAAAATGACAACAACACTCCACACATTAAACAATCATTAGGGGATACACTGATTGGGCATGTAGTTGACCGGATTAGAAAATTACATATTGGAGTCAAAAGTAGGAAGGACTGAGAAAATGGTAACATATTTTGGCTTTTGGTGATCAGAAAATGTTTAGCTTATAACTTTGACATTTCAGAAGATAAATATTTGTATACACCTTTATATATTTTATACACATTTTAATCCACTATAATTTTATAAATAATATAGTTTTTGTCATATAGTTTTAAGAGTTTTGTAGGTGAAAATGTACTGTTTTGGACTTGTGGTTTGTTAATAAAGATATAGTCTATTTGAACATTTGCTTTGACATTTTTTTGACAGTTTAAACTAAAGGTTGCTGGACTCAATATGATGATTCTAACAACTTACCAAATTTCCAATCGTCCATGGATATTGATATGCAGCCAGGAATTGTGTTTTCTAAAACTTATATGTGTCTGATCTTGACGCCGGGGGAAAATAAATAAAACAAATTTGCCTGTGAACTCATTTTGTAAATACAAAATAGGTTGGTCGAAACCCCTGTGATCACTTATATCAAGGTAATATATACTGTATTTATAATATTTAAATTCTAATTTAATTTTCTATCTCTATGAATGAACTTGGTAAAGGAGTTGAGCCAGCAAATGTACACTTTTATGCAGATGAAACTATCATCTCCATCAGGGTTTCCAAACTTTTCAGCCTACAACCCCCAAAATAACAGTGCCAGTACCTCGGGACCCCCCACTTTCCTTTTGAGGTGGTCAAAGTACACAAACGTTTTGCACAGCGGCACACATGAACTTATAGCATAATGACAACACAAATGAACACAACAGTCTAACAACAATAACAATATTATTTTATTGTAATTTACTCATTACTTACATTTCAACATTAATCTTACCTAATTAGTTGGGTGGGCAAGATGCTGGAGTACAAAACTGCTGGAGTTTTATTTTTATTTAAACTTCATAAGACTTCAAAACTAAAAAAAAAAAAACATTTTTAGTGAATTGTCGGCCTTGTGGAAAGTATGTTCATTTGCTGTACATGTACTCAATAAAATTATACTCAATAAAATAATGTTGTGTTTTATCGTGAATATGAGATTGAGCTGAAGAATTAATGCTGTATCAGATGAAGGTAATCACTCTCACTCAGTCCATCTCTCTCTCTCTCTCTCTCTCTCTCTCTCTCTCTCTCATAATACAGTAATGCAATACATTTTCAGTAAAGCAACTTAATGCTTCAGTGAAGTAAAAAGTTCCTTTGTTACTAGTTCTGAGGTGACGTTTTCAAACTAGTAATGAAGGCCTTGGGCTCAGCTGTTAAACTGTGAACTTGAGATTTGAATTTGTGGTGGAAGTGAGTAGTATTTTTAAAGACACTCTTTTGTTTTTTATATGTATTTACACACTCATGCCATTGGACTGTTGCACAAACTCAATATCAGACTCTTAGCCACACAACATGGCTGTATATCAGCATGCTTTGATTACCTACGGGTGAATTATAGCCATGCCGATGTACAGCCATATCTCACAACTATTTGTGTGTATTGCTAATATATGATTTATGTGACTGTTTTACTTATTTACTGAGTTTTTATCTTGAGACTTTAAATCTTGTTACTGTGACTTTATTTTGCAAACTGACTTGTATCTCACTTTGTTGTTATAAATCTTACATCTTGTGACTGACTTTTTTTTTTTTTTTTTTTTTGCACATTTGTTTCTCAATTATGACTTTAACATTTTGACTTTATCTCTTTATATTGTGGCTTAAGGTTTACATTTGATTTCACAGTTACCTTTTTATTTAATTTTTAACATTTTATTTAGAAATAAACAGACTTCCATTGTTTTAAATGATTAATAATTTTTTTATGAACTTTTTAAGATCAGTGCCAAATGAAGAGGTGAAGAATGAAGCGAAGCCTTTACAATAATTGAACTACATCTACCCTGTTTCTGTTTATCTTGTAAATTTCGAGGGTTTGTTCTGAGTACACAAAAAGCGAAGAAGGAGGCATATGATTTATGGCGAAAACCAGTTCAAAAACTTCTCTACCTTCAACACATTTGAGGCTGATTAATTTGATTAGAGAGGTGTGATGTCTGTGTATGTCTAACACATTTGGACTACAGCTCCCAGTGTTGCTATAGCGACAGTGCTGTGTGGCCAGATGCAATGAAAATATGAGCGGAAGGATCTGAGTCTTAAACAAACATTACCATGAGGAAGATTAAAGATACACTTGCAAACACAAAGGCACAAAACAGAAAAACAATTACTTGTTAACTCTGAGTAATTGTACACTCAGATACACAATGTTCTAACTAAGTGAACTTAAATAGAGAATGACACACTCAAACAAAGACTCACATGACAAGAACAGGTTGCAATTAGAGTAGGGCTGCACGATTAATCGAATGTGATTGTCATACGAATCTTGTCAATAAAGTCGGCTCTGTGATTAGTAGTAAATCTCCAGCACATGTTTTCAGATGGAGCAGCGTAGTCAAAGTTCACTGAGAAGCTGATGATTTAATCGCACAATAATGAAATCAAAGAAATCATTTTGCGATTATGAAAGCTGTTCCCATCTGAAAATATATGAATATATCACATTTAATAACATTTTTACTCCAAACTCAATCTATAACATTAGTCGATTGTTTGAAATAATCCATGAGATGATGTGGCCTCTTGGAAAGAATAAGGCAAGCAACATATTTCATAGTATTCTAAGCAGTGATAATGACTATGTACTATACTTTATTATAATAAAAAATTATAGTAAGACAAACTCAGGTAAACCATATATTGTTGTAGTTGTGTGTTTATTAGTCACATTGAATCAATGAAAGCAGTTAAATTTTCTGTTTATTCAGCATCTGCTATAGAGATTTCCTAGGTTTCTTTTGCAAGGCATATTTGGAGTTTCAGTGTGTAAGTGCCCTCTGGCCTTCAGATGGAGATTTAATGCTTATCGCAGAACCATGCTTCAGTGAAAGATACAAATGACAATCTGCCTAATAGCAATTTATCGCCTTTGCGATTTAATTTAAATGAATTGTGCAGCCCTAAATTAGAGCATTCTTAAAGATGAATGTAACTATGTAAAAACGTTCATAGTGGCTCCTAGACGCTCCACGACAGACACAAAACAGAGACCAGGAGGGAGGCGGACAGGTGGAGGTTCAGGGGGAGGGACGGAGGACCAGAAAAGAAAAACATGGGGAACAGGCACCAGAATGTAAACACAAAACAGGGAGACCAGGAGGGAGGAGGACCGGAGGAGGTTCAGGGGGAGGGACGGAGGGCCAGACTAACAGAGGGAAACAGGGACAGGAGTGAACACACAAAACAAAAAACAAACAACAACATGAAGCCCCCCCAGGGCGGAGCAGAAGACCACCACGTCCGTGTGGTGGAGACTGGAGTCCCCCAGGGCGGAACAGAAGACCACCACAACCGTGTGGTCAGAGCGGAAGCCCCCCAGGGCGGAGCAGAAGACCACCACGTCCTCGTGGTCGATGCCAGAGTCCCCCAAGGCGGAGCGGAAGACCACCACATCCTTGTGGTCGATGTCGGAGTCCCCCAGGGCAGAGCAGAAGACCACCACAACCGTGTGGTCCGGGCGGAAGCCTCCCAGGGCAGAGCAGAAGACCACCACAGCTGTGTGGTCAAGACGGAAGCCCTCCAGGCTGGATCAGACCTCTGTGCGGCCGGACCAGTGGATCGACGAAGCTCTGGTAATCCCCTGGTGTTTTTACTGGACTCCAGAAGATCTGTGCTGGCCTGACTCTGCTCGCGAAGATCATTGGTGACTGGCACTTGTTCATGAAGATCACCGGTGACTTGACTCAGTCCTTGAAAATCACCAGTGACTTGACTCTGTCCTTGAAGATCACCAGTGACTTGACTTGACTTGACTCTGAAAGGTCAACGGTGACCAGCCTTGTCTCTGGAAAGTCCATGGTACCTAGCCCTGGCTCTGGAAGGTCCTCGGTGACTAGCCCTGACTCTGGAAGGTCAGCGGTGACTAGCCCTGACTCTGGAAGGTCAGCAGTGACTAGCCCTGACTCTGGAGGGTCCACGAACACCTCACTCGACTCTGGAGTGCACTGGAACCTGACTCGACTCTGGAGTGTTCACTGGAACCTGACTCGACTCTGGAGTGTTCACTGGAACCTGACTTGACTCTGGGGTGTTCACTGGAACCTGACTCGACTCTGGAGAGTTCACTGGAACCTGGCTCGACTTTGAAGGGTCAACTGGAACCTGAATCAAGTCTGGAGAGTTCACTGGAACCTGACTCGACTCTGGAGAGTTCACTGGAACCTGACTCGACTCTGGAGAGTTCACTGAATCCTGACTCGACTCTGTAGTGTTCACTGGAACTTGACTCGACTCTGGAGGATCAGCTGTGACTGTCATCCTGTGCAGCGGCGCTGGGCAAGCAGCCATCTTGGGCCATGACTCTGGACCGGGGGCCCTCTTGGGTTGTGTTGCTGGGCTGGTGACCACCCGGTGCTGTGGCGCTCGGCTGGCAGCCATCTTTGGCTGTGGTGCTGGCTCAGCAGCCATGACGTGAACCGTTTTGGGAATCTATAGGATCTTTGACAGCATATCAATGTAATCGAGAAATGTGTCAGCGGCCATCTTGGGCATTGGCACTGTGCTGGCAGCCATCTTGCACCGTGGTGCTGGACTGGTGACCACCTTGTGCTGTGGTGTTGGACCTGCGGCCATCATGGGCAGTGGCGCTTGCTTTCTCCATCTGCCATGGTGAGACGGCACCACTGGTCACTCCCACATGAGCCCCGAGTCGAAGGGGGGCCATGGTGGAGAGCGATGCTGTGCTTCCTCTCGCCCACCTCCTCCTCGGCGACCTCCCCTGGTCCCAGGGAAACACGACCAGGCGGGATCCCTCAAACCGATTGCTTCTCTCCCGCTCTGCTTCTCTCTCCGATTGCTTCTCTTCTCTCAATTACTCAAACAAGGAGGAAGGTGACCAAATAAGGGAACAGGAAGTGATAAGGTGACAGACACCGTGGGAAAGGAGGATACTTAGTGGACCCAGGGAAAACAACCCAGACACTGTGACAGTCACGGGAAGAAGGAGGTGGGAACCGGTGAACATTCAAATAAAACTTTAAAGGGGGGGTGAAATGCTATTTCTGTTTTTTACACTGTTAAAGAGTTGGATTCCCATGCTAAACATGGACAAAGTTTCAAAAATTAAGTTGTACGTTGGAAGGAGTATTTCTGTTCCAAGAATACTCCTTCCGGTTTGTCACAAGTTTCGGAAAGTTTTTTTCGAGTATGGCTCTGTGTGACGTTAGATGGAGCGGAATTTCCTTATATGGGTCCTGAGGGCACTTCTCCTGGAAGAGTGCGCGCTCCCGTATAGCAGAGCAGAGAGAGGCTGTGCACAGACAATCACTGATCAGAGCGAGAGCGTCGCGAAATGTCACAAAAGGAGGAGTGTTTTTGGGTGCCAGGACAAGACAATCCTGCACAGATTACCAAAGAAAAAACAGCATTAAGGGACCAGTGGACGGAGTTTATTTTTACAGAGCATCAACGGAGTTGTGCAAGTGTTTGTGTTTGTTCCCTGCATTTCGAAGATGCTTGTTTTACAAACAAGGGCCAGTTTGATGACGGATTTCTTAAGGATGATGCAATCCCAACGAAAAAGGGTCACGATCGTGTGTTGGAACCGCAGGCGGTGAGTAAAACTGCTTAAAATATCTCTGCCTCCTTGTTAGTGCGTCCGCCTCCCATCGGAGACCCGGGTTCGAGCCCCGCTCGGAGCGAGTCGTTGCTGCTGCTGCTCTCGTTCAGTTTCAGCCTCGGGATCTGATTCTGGATCATAAATAAACGGCTGAATCTGACTGTTAGCCATGGTTTATTTTGGATGATGGTTTTTTTCCTTAAGGCAATTTCAGAGCCGTTAAATATGTTTTTCAACGGCTCTGGGTAATGTCACAGCTTCCAAACACTCTCGACGCAAAAGCCTACTGGCGCTCGTGATTCTTTAGCTCCGCCCACACGCCACGCCTCTAGGCGCTCGTGTTTTTCCAGGAAAAATCGGTACAGACTATCTTTCTCTTATGAATATAATAAAACTAAAGACTTTTTGGAGTTATGAAGGATGCAGTACTACTCTATAGGTACTCAAGATTAACAGGATATTGAGTGAAAACGAGCATTTCACCCCCCCTTTAATGATCGAGTGCAGAATTAGTTCAGTCAAGCCACGGAGGCATACGCTGCAGCCAGCTGATGCGGTCAGCTTTCAAATAGCTCCAATCACTACTATTCTCCTATCAGACATGGGACATACTGTATATACGTAGCACTACTACTCAGCAAGTATGCTCTAATGGCCCTCTAGGCTCAGACTGCTCGCAAAAGCTATCGCTTGCTAAGGAACTAATCAGACGGCGAATCTATCTCCATAGGAAGCATTAAAATCAGGATTTTTTGACAGGATTCCCACAGAGTATCTCAACAGATTTCAAGTTGTGAACTCAAGCGAATTTGCCGCTTTGTTTGTCAAACGATGGATTGGAAGTGATCTGAACGATAACGGCTCCTGGCAATCGATATTGACACTTTTTCCCGCGATTCATCGCCAAAGTTGTACTAATACGACTGACCCAACAACTTTACATGAGATCTGCTTCCCCGCTGGAAGCAAGATATTCAAGAAGAATCAAAGCATCCACGAACAACTGGCCATTTCACCTCTAATTCATCTCTGGACGTCTTCAGGAAGCTAAGCAAAGTGTCTATCAGTGTGTTACACAAATACTTTTAGTGTCTTTGGAAAGAAGTCCCTTTGGGCTTTACTTTTTATCAATCAGGTTTGATAATGCCAAAAATATTAAAAGTAATAGACACTGAAGTGCCTGGAATTTTCTTTTTTTTACCACACTGAATATAAAAAAAAATTGATATAAAAATACATAAAATCAGCCCTGGAGCAATCTAGAAAGTAATGGGTTGAAAGTCACGTCTCACGAGTTTCTATTTCAAATCTGAAGGAAATCCGAAAAATTTGATTCCAGCAAACATTTTTTGAGACTATGTCCTCACCCCCAAATAAAAAATATTTACCAACTGTATTGAAGGCTTCTACAAACTATTTAGTCATTAAACATACTACTGCATATATATATATATATATATATATATATATATATATATATATATATATATATATATATATTTCAATTATAAAACACTAGACAGAAACTTAGACTTCATATAAGTGATTTATTTGAGCAATAGAAAAATACAATAAGAATAATTTGAATAAGAAAAATACAAAAGATTTAACTCTGTATGCCAATTACAGAACATCCTGAGATTGCTAGAAATGCAGCATTTACAATTAATTACAATGAAAATACATGCTGATGGCCAGTTATAGAGATGGTAATAATACAAATGATGTGTTTTTCTGGTCAGCAGCGTCCTACGTCAACAGTCACAGCATTCGCAATCACAACAGACCCGGAAGACAATACAGTGCTGAATAAAGTTGCAATTGTTTTTTATTTTTGGACCAAAATGTATTTTCAATGCTTCAACAAATTCTAACTGACCCACTGATATAACATTGACTACTTTGATGATGTTTTTATTACCTGGACATGGACAGTATACCGTACACACAGTTTAAATGGAGGGACTGAGAGCTCTCGGATTAAATCTAAAATATCTTAAACTGTGTTCCAAAGATAAACGGAGGTCTTGCTGGTTTGGAACGACATAAGGGTCATGCAATGACATAATTTTTATTTTTGGGTGAACTAACCCTTTAACTGTCACATAATTGAATGTAGAGTATTGTGGGATATCAAAGGCAGCGAGGATACATCTATGCTGCCTTCAAAAAATTTAATTTGGACATGCCTTGATGCCTTCCAACCTTGGGATTGGAGCTTTTTTCAGTTCAGATGCAGCCATCATTTTTCCCACACTGCATCTCTTTGCCCTTAGACCGCTTCAACTGACGACATGTGGTGTGGACCCCATACTCTACACCAGCCATTCATTCTGCATAGGCGCAGCAACCACCGCAGCTTCAACAGTCTTCGTACCCATTCTAACAGCAATGGGTTAATGGTCATCATCGGTGTATCAACGATGCATTAGGCCTACAACTCAGGATGTTATATTAGCGCAAAAGCTTGAGCAGCTCTCTACATGTTTCTCCCCCTGGAGAGAACACCACTGCTGCACACTGTCAGCTGTCAGTCCCAAACGATGGAGAAGGAGAAGAAGATGGAGAAGAAGATTGAAGAGATGGAGAAGGACAATGAGAGGATGGAGAAGGACACTTTTACAACTCTTTATTTAAACATTTACTAAACCGCTAAAGTACAGTATGAAGATGGAGGAGAAGGAGATGAAGAATGAGAACGAGATGGAGAAGGAGAAGATGAAGAAGAAGGAGATGGAATTGGAGAAGGAGAAGGAGAAGAAGAAGGAGAAGGAGAATGAGAAGGAGAAGAAGGAGATGGAGAAGGATAGGAAAAAAATAGGGCCTGCTATTTTCACCCAAGGATAGAACAACCCTTGCTGCTATAACTACAGGGGCCTGCTATTCTATCCCTCAGTGAAGGGCGAACACGGGTACCTGGGGGTATGGACAGATAGATGAGTTGAGAGAAAAGGAGACAGAAGGATGAGGAGCCACAGAGACGAGAGAGGGGAGAGAGAAAAAACAAACAAACAAACAAAAAAACCTTGTTCCGGTTCCCAGACACACTGCCCCCTCGGCCCTCCAGCAGCTGGGTAAACTCTTCTGCGGTGCCTGGGGGCTGCACTGGATAGCCCTTGGTGGACAGCACGACACTCCTCCACCACCCGGTGGATGGCGACGGCTCCTCTGGGTTCAGGCAGCCAGCAGGAGTCACCCGTTTCCTGCTCCTCCCCAGTCATGGTGGACGGCAACGGTGAGGGATCTTTGGTCCCTCCTTCCTCCGGGAACCAGCGAACATTCAAATAAAACTTTAATAATAAAATAAACACAAAATAGTGCGACAGCCCTCGCGGACGACTGCAGTATACAAACAAAACCAAAACACAAAATAAAAATCCAGGCCTGGCCCTCTCTCATCCTTCTCTGTCGTAAGTCCTCTTTTTATCCTTCTGGAGTTCCTCCGTGGGACTCGAGACCGGTGGGTGGCACAGGTGTCGCTCATTTCCAATTACTCCACTGGCCTCAACCCGTTCCCATGGCTCTCTCCCCTGCCCCACTCATCTTAATGAAGAACATAATGCATATTAAAGATATGAGTTATTTAGATATTAACATCTAGATATTTATAAATTTAAACAGATATTAAATTTCCAACAATACAATGATACTCATCTTTTCCCCAGAATCAAAAAGGTACACAGAGACAGAGATAACTGTGGCATTGCAACAATATTATACTCATATATACTTGTTCCCTAGACACATCCAGATTTTGAAGCACAAAGCATTTTTCATGACTTCAGATCACATGTAAAGATGCAGCAAGAAAGATAAACGGTTGGAATTGGACAAACACAATTTAATAAACCTTAAACCAAAAATGTAACTACAAGCAGCAATATGCAGGGTCCAAGAATAGCAAAAAGAGGTAGAAAAGAAGAAAGATACCAAATTTAAAGACAACATTGAGCCTGGGATACTACATGGCAATCTACAGAAATTAATATTGAATCAGGCCTTCGAACACTTTACAGGCATATTACTACATACTATAAATAACACAGGTCTATGCTTTCAGAAAATAGTTATTTTTAATTGCAATAACATTTGGCAATATTACTGTTAAATAAATAAAATACTGCACTGAATAAAATAAATGCACTATGGGTAAGAGTAAGAAGCTTCTTCTAAAAACATAAAAAATCTTCCTGATTACAAACTTTTGAACAGTTGTGTACTGTACATCTCACATGTAAAAACTGTAAGTATCAATTTAATTAAGTTTAATATAAGTTTAATTCCATGATACCTTGAAAACTGTACTTCTGATACATGGATGTTCAGTGTCTACTGTATGAAGATCCACCATGGAAAAAGAGTGATAACTGTTAAAAATCTAAAAGATATCAACCTAAGTCACGGCGATCTGGAACTTCATGCCAAGTGTAGTGGGCGTATCTGCTTTCCGTTGAACTCCATGTGACTTAGGATTTGAGTATCTGAAATCTTAACAAGACCAATACATGCCAGAACACCCTGAAGCTTCCTCCTGAATCTATTGATTCCAGCTCAGTTTCAAAAAAGCTTTATTTTTAGTTACTCTAATGGAGAACTAAACAAACACTAGCATTGAAAGCATCAAAATAAGGTTCAGAGGTAACCTGAGCCATATTAGCATAAATGTTAGTAGTAGTAAATTAATACACATACTGTAATTAAATAAAGTCTAATGATTAATTTCAGCAATTAAAGGCTAATTTATACTTCCTCAACAAATGCCTCCAAATTCTAATGCTTGTTGGGCTTTGTTCGATCAATGTGTTTGCTATCATGTTGACTATGTTGAATGTCAGATAGAGATGTGTAATTATCATTATTTTTTAATAATGCAGTTTTTCTACTCTCCATCGCAGCCAGAATGTGGAATATGTTTACTTGTTCTTGTCCCCTATGAAACAACAGACACATCTGGTCTAATGCAATACTCACACACATCGACACACACACATACATATATCAGGCCCATCAGCTGCTGTTTTTCAACCATATCTCTCAAGGCCGTTTGCACACTCTTCATCTTCAAGGACGGATTCACCTTTGCACACCACAGCAGTGTTCTCTCTCTCTGTCTCTGTTTGTTGTAATGAAATAACACTTTTTCCTCTTTAAATCCCTCTGACGATTTTCTTTTTTCCACCCTTATAAAGAGATACAGGGTGAAAGTGAGAGCTTGTATTTCATGGCAGACCAATTTCAGGTGGCTTGTAGTCATCTAAAGGCTGTTTTCTAGGAGTCCATGTGTGGTGGGTGTCCTCTAAGTGACCGTGTTCAGTAAATAGGGTCATTACAAAAATATCCAGGAGGCATCCCAGGTTAACCGAGAGAGTTAAAAGAGATAAAAGACAGAATAGGTTAGGGAATAATACTGTAAATTATTAAATAAGCAATAATTAAAATAATAAAATTAACTTATTGATTGCTCTGTAGGCCCCCAAGACAATAGTTAGTTTCATCCCAGCTACGAGTTCTGGTATATTATCAGATGCCAGTTACCCAACCATTTCTATAGGAATAGATGGAAGGAAGCCAGCCAGCCAGCCAGCCAGCAAGCCAGACAGACAAAACAAATCATTTGTAATATTTTGAATACAAGATTTCATTTTAGAAACTTGGAAAATGCAAAAAGTTTTACAGTCACTACAACACTAATACCCTAACGTCCTACATTAAATATGACTGTTGTATTCACATTACATTCATTGTAATGAGCCTTTTACTGCCCCCAAAAAGCATGACCTAACCAGATGTGGGTCAGATCCCTCACGGTCCCCTGAATGTACATTATGAAACAGAATATGTTGACTTTAAGCATCTACCCACAGTAAGGTCAAAATATATATGAGCATAGGCAGGATTAAAAAAAAAATAGAATAAAGGCTGTCCTCTGAAAGCAAAATATCTGTGCAGATCTGTTACTGGGTTTAAAGAGGCTAAAGCAATATACCACAACACACGTGCTGAAGAAATGAAGGGTGTAATATTTCAATCAATAAGCACTCTTGCCCTTAAGGAAATAGGCTGACCTCATCACATGCCTTTAATAAATAAGTGGAAGGAAGAGAGATTTTAGAAGTATGGAAGAATAGAGATTCCTGATGTTCTCTTGATCAGAGGATATAGCATATAATGTGATAACACTGAACTGATACACACTTATAAACATACTACTAAAAAGATGCACTGAGCTGCAAAAGAGATCTAATTGAAAATTATTTTTGTAGACTAAACCAGAATGAGGAAACACTGCCCTCTGTTGACTCCTACAAACACACACTCAAACACACCAAATCCACCTGACAGCTTTGAATCTCAAACTTACATTTCATATCAAAGTGCAGGTTTTCTAAACATGTACAGGTACACACATCCTAAATCTGCCATTTCTCAGATGAGTGTGAGTAAATGCCAGCAGTCACACAGACATCAGCTGCCCTGACAGCTGCCACAAATGTCAATCATACAAAATATCTTATGATCCATCTCATTATGTTTGTGTGTGTGTGTGTGTGTGTGTGTGTGTGTGTGTGTGTCTGTTTGTAAGAACCACTCACTTGTGGAAACAGTATTTTTAAAGTACAGGGACGTTTATCATGCCAGGATGTTTCTATGAGGGGATATACATATTTACATGCTATATAATGGC